>NW_024081321.1:0-245525 GCF_003009895.1 Hyaena hyaena
AAAATAAAATAGAAATTTAAAAATGAATGAACATGGTTTCCTTGATTGCCTTAGAAATTATAAGAAGAAACAACTTTGGCAAATTATATTATTATGGTCTCAAAATTTGCTAATGCCTGGTTATTATTACAACTACTATAACTCTGTGTTCATTTGCACTTTATTAATTGGAGAGTAACCCAGCTGAGACAGACTTTATGACAGATATGAAAAATACTTAGCTTACCATATTGGCATGAGAAACAACATGGGAAGCATGGAGAAGTGGTGTATATAAGGAGCATTAGTAACATCTGATGTTTTGTACTTTACTCTCTGTGGATACAGAAATATTTCTTGCCACAAGCATGATGGCATTGAGAAATTACAAAACACATGTGTGGAGCAAATATAAATTAACTTTGAGGTCTTAGACAAGTTTTTTACTCTCTTTTCCTCCGTTTCCTCATCTGGAAAATTGGAATAATTACCTTAAAAACTTGTTGTCAATTAATTATACTAACATCATGCCTGGAATGTTTTGAGTAGTTCATAGTATTTGCTTGTGTTACTATTAAGGCAGGAGAATTAAAGTATGGCATCAAAGCAGGTAATAAATGGTGCTTAAGAACAAGGCCTTAGAAGTTACATGGACCTTGTTTCAAATATTGATTGAAAAGCCGCCAGATGCCAGCCATTCACTACGTGCTGCCTATTTAATGGTGAACAAAAATGTAAGCCATCTGCTCTTACAGTGTAAATGGAAAATAAGGGGAATAAACAAGAAAACAAACAATAATGGTACCCAGAATGGGAGTTCCTTCTCACAGAGTTTCTTTCTGTTTTTGTTTGAAATATGGATTAAAATCCCGTCTCTAGTTTCTACATGGTGTGTCTGTGGTGACTGAAAAGGGCGCCTTGTAGCGGGTGGACACAGAGACGTTCCTATGGCTTAGAAGCCACTGAGGATCGTCAGGGGAAAGAGAGTTGCCTGTAGCACTCATATCGCTGTGATAGCTCTGATCACTTATGGAGGGGATGTCTTGTTGTATGGCATCAATGAGGAAACACTTGTAACTTGTTTTTTCCTTAGTGAGAATAAACACTAATTTCTACTTGTAACTTGTTTATTCTTTAGTGTGGTCAACCACCCTGGTTTCCCCAGGACTGCAAAGATTCCTAGTTGGGCAGCTTGGAACTGTCAGTGTCAACCCTGGGAAAGTATCAGCCAAACAAAGACAAGTTGTTCACACAACCTATGTTACCATTTGTCCATTGTAAGAACCGGAAATATAGAATTTCACATTGTGAGAAGTTCTATGAAGAAAGAGAATAGGATGCTCTAAGAGTGACTTGCAGGAGCAATCTTGAGTAGATTGGGTGGGAAGTATCTCTGATGAGGCAGCATTTAAGCTGAGACTTCAAACATGAGTAGGGCATTGAGTTTAGCTCCTACCCTTGTTTCTTATGAAGTGTTCCATCTTAGGTAGGTCATATAACCCTCACTACTATGGTTCCTTCTGTAAAGGTGGAGCATCACCATACCGAATCATGCTTCTTAGGCCCAATCATATTATATGTCATAGAATATTTTTGATAATTCATTTAAAATAACTCATGTAAATGACTTAAAAGATTGCCTGGCTTGGCCACTTGGGTGGCTAATTGATCTCAACTCAGGTCTTGATCTCAGGGTTGTGGGTTCAGACCCCATGTTGGGGCTTCAGGCTGGGTGTAGAGCCTACTTAAAAACAAAACAAAACAGCAAAATATTACCCAGCTGTTGATTTTTGATTCATTCTATTTTAGTAATATAGATTTAAAATTAATGAGACTTTTTTGTGGCCTGCCGTATGGTATGTCCTGGAGAATGTTCAATGAGCACTTAAGAATATATATTCTCTTGTCAAGCGGAGCATCAGTAAATGTCTGTAAGGTCTAGTTAACATATAGTGTTGTTCAAGATTTGTATTTTTTGTTAATCATCTGCTAGTTCTTTCAAACATTTTTAGAAGTGGGTTATTGAAAATTTCTTTTATTATTGTTGAATTATCTATTTCTTTAATTCTGTCAGTTTTTGCTATAAGTATTTTAGAACACTATTGTTAGGTACACCTGTTTATAATTGCTTTATCTTCTTGATGGATTGACTCTTTTAACATTGTAGAATGTCTGTGTTTCTAGTAACAATTTTGGTTTTAGAGTCTATTTTGTCTAATATTCATATAACTACTTCAGTTCTCATTTAGTTTCTGTTTGCATGATATATCATTTTTACTTCCAACCTACTTGTGTCTTTGAAAGTTTGTCTCTTGCAGACAGCATATAATTGGATTATATATTCTGCCAATATCTTTCTCTTAATTGGATTGTTCAATTCATTTTTCTTAAATGAAATTACTTAGAAGGTAGAATATACATCTGCTGATTTGCTATTTGTTTCCTGTAGGTCTTATGTCTTTACTGTTTCGCCTGTAACAGCCTTTTTTGTGTGTGTTCCATGGATATTTTCTAGTGTTATTTTCAATGTAATTTCAATAGTATACAAATCTTTGCTGTTATGTAGCTCCATTTTCTCCCTCTCCTCATGCTATTATTGTCATGGAAATATCTTTATCCATTTTGTGCCTATCAACACATATTTATAAATATTACTTTATATAGCTGTCTTTAAAATAACATAGGAGAAAAATAAGTTACACATGAATGAACATTTATACTGTATTTTATATGTACCTATGTAGTTACCCTTACCAGTGCTTTTTGTCTTTATATAGATTTGAGTTGTTGTCTAGTGTCCTTTTATTTCAACCTAAAGGGCTTCCTTTAATATTTAATATGGGGAAGAAGAGCAAGCGAATACATTCTCTCAGTTTTTATCTGTGACTATCTTAATTTCTACTTCATCTTTGAAGGACAGTGTTGGTGGGTGTAGAATTCTTGGTTGACAGCCTTTATTCCTTCAGCATTTTGATTATGTCATACCACTGCTTTCTGGCCTCCCTGATATCTGATGAGAAATCAGCTTGTCAGTCTTGTTGAAGATCCTTTGTGTATGGTAAGTTGCTTCTCTCTTGATACTTTCAAGATTCTTTGTCCTCAGCTTTCAATGATTTGATTATGAACTGTCTAGCTGTGTATCTTTTTGAGTTTATCTCACCTAGGATTTTTTTGAGCTTACTGGATATGTAGATTGATGGTTTTCTTTAAATTGGGATGTTTCAGCCATTAGTTCCTCAAATATTTTCCCACCCCTTTCTCCAGCTTTCTTCTCTTCCTCTGAGGCTCCCATTATGCATATGTTAATCTACTTGTTGCTCTAAGGCTATATTCATTTTCCTTTATTCTTTTTTCTTTATGTTCTCTAGACCAGATTATTCCAATTGACCTATCCTCAAGCTCACTAAATATTTTTGAAATCATTTAATTTCTGAAAGGTACATATATATGACTTGGTGATAGTCCTAGAAGCCACTTTCCCAAAACCCAAAATTGAACATTACACACACACACACACACACACACGCACGCACGCACGCACGCACGCACATACACCTTCTCTGATACCTTTTGTACCATGAAGTCCGATTATGTTGTTTATTTTTATTATTATTATTACTATTATCAGAGTATAGCTGGCAATGTTATAGTAGTTTCAGGGGTACAACATAGTGATTCCACAGGTTTGTTCACTGTCTTATGTTCACTACAAGTGTGGCTGCCAAGTCCCAGTACAGCACTGTCACAGTGCCACTGACGATACTCCCTGTGCTGTACCTTTTACTCCTGTGATTCATTCATTCCATAACTGGAAACCTGTACCTCCCACTCCCTTTCATCCATTTTGCCCATCTCCCCACACCTCTTCCTCACTGGCAGCCATCAGTTTGTTCTCTGTATTTATAAGTCTGATTCTGCTTTTTGTTTGCTTATTTATTTGTTTTTATTTTTTAGGTTCCACATGTAAATTAAATCTCATAGAATTTGCCATTTTCTGACTTATTTCATTTAGCATAATACCCTGTAGCTCCATCTATGTTGCCACACATGGCAAGATATCATTCTTTTATGTGGCTGAGTAACAGTCCATTGTATACATATACCATAGCTTCTTTATCTGTTCATGTACCCATGGATGCTTGGGTTGCTTACATATCTTGGCTATTATAAATAATGCTACAGTAAATGTAGGGGTGCATATATATTTTCAAATCGGTGTTTTTTGGTTTTTTTGTGGGAGATAAATACCTACTAAAATTTTGCTCACCATTTTTTTTAATATTAATGTTTATTTATTTTTAGGAGAGAAAGACAGCATGAGCAGGGGGAGGGACAGAGAGAGAGAGGGAGACAGAATCCGAAGCAGGCTCCAGGCTCTGAGCTGTCAGCACAAAGCCTGACATGGGGCTTGAACTCAAGAGCCATGAGATCATGACCTGGGCCAAAGTTGGATGCTTAACTGATTGAGCCACCCAGGCACCCCTAAAAGCTCACGAATTTTTAATTCCACTGCTCAAATCTTCAGTTGAGCTCTTATAGTAAATTTTTTATTTCCTTATTATACTTTTAATCTCCAGAATTCCTATTTTTATAATTTCTGCCTTTTTATTGACATACTCTCTTTTGTGACTATTTTTAGACCATATTTAAAACAGCTAATTTGGGGAGCCTAGGTGGCTCAGTCAGTTGAATGTCCAACTCTTTGTTTCAGCTCAGGTCATGCCCCTACAGCTTTGTGGGTTCGAGCCCCATGTTGGGCTCTATGCTGGAAGCAAAGGGCCTGCTTGGGATTCCTCTCTCTCCCTCTCTCTCTCTGCCCTTCCCACACTCTGTCTCTGTCTCTTTCAAAATAAATAAATAAATAAAACTTTTAAAAAATAAAGTAAAATAAAATAAAGTAAAAATAATAATAAAGTAGCTAACTTAAAGTCATTGTTGTAAGTCCCAACATTTAACCTCCCTCAAAGACAGCTTCTGTTAATTGCCTCTTTTCCCCCTGGATGTATGGGCCGGTCATACCTTCTTGTTTCTTTGTGTGTCTCCTACTTTTGGTTGACAACTGAACGTTTTAGCTCATCTAATTGGTAACCCTGGAAATCAAATTCTTCCTTCTCCCTAGGGTTGCTGTTGGTGTTTGGTTAGTGACTTTACTGAACAAATTCTGTAAACTCTGAATTCTTTGTGTGTGTGTGTGGTCAGTGAAGTCTCTGCTCAGTTCTCTTTATGGTCAGATAATAATTGGATAGATATTTTCTTAAGTGCCAGGAATTCATAAATCCCCCAGTCTTTTTCAGGAGCTCTGTATGTGTACGGGGGAACACCTTCAACACTCAGCCGGGGTGCTTCTTAGCCTTCATTTTCTGCTTGCACAGAATGTCCACTTTAGTAAGAAGTTAGAGTTTCTTAGGGCTTCCTGAACATGCACACAGTCCTGGCCATATGCATGGCCACACACATGCACATGGGCTTCTAGATTACTAGGAATATATTGGGGATTTTCAGAGCCTCCTATGGACATCTCATTCCCTTTCTTTTCCTTTTAAGCTTCTGCCCAGTCCATTTTCCTGTTGTCCCTCACTGCCTCAGGTGGCTGCAGTGTTAAACAATTGCCTCTGATTTTCTCGGGAGGGGGACAAATACACCTGGGACAAAGGCTTTTCACACTGGATGAGCTTCAAGTCATGTCATATAAAGATATCCTTGCAAATAAGGTTTTCTGGGGAACCACTAAGCAGGTCAAATGATGATCAATTCTCTAGGAATAGGGCTTTAAAGAAGCCCCAGTACCATTCTGCCCCTTGTGATGGCTGCCAGACTTCTGGTTTTAACAGTGATCGGGGCTGTCAGTTTTCAAGAGTACTGCAAATTTAGGAGTGGGGTAGAAATAGGGCAAATAAAAAACATGATGAAACTTAATGAAACTTGCTCCTCTTAACAAGGCTTATCCTTTAACAACAACAACGAAAGTTTTATAAATTGTTGCAAGCCTTCAGCTAATATACAGAGTAACAAAGAAGCAACTTCTGATGATATTTGCCAGTGCTCTCATTGCTTTTATAAAGGAGAGGCTTTTTGGAGCTTACCAGTGTTTTTCACAGTTCTACTTCTCACTTTTGAGCGACTTGGTACATGGTGTTTATTTATTGTCATCAGTTAGCTGAAGAACCTCATGAGATGAACATCATTCTCCTACTACAAATAATAATGAAGCAAAAGGGAGCAAAATATGTGGTATTTCACCTACTTTTGCTGTACAAAACTTTCCTATTTCACTAGCCAATGAGCTCCCCCATCAAAGTCCTTCCTCAGGAAAGGATTTGATCTTAATCAATTGTGTCAGAATAATCAATTCTATAGATTTCAGGTTACATGTTTCCTCTCCCAGGAAACCATGTACAGAGTCAAAGCATGTCTTTATTCTCTTAAATGAATTTGGGGCACCAGTTAGGAAAGTGGAATTTTGTTTTTAAGGCAAGAAAGCCCTTGAGATGCCAAAACTGGCATCATATGGGCAGGAGACCTTAGTCTCGTCAGCGGGTCTAGTTTAGAGTACAGCTCCATGCATGGGCATGGAGACCAGCCAGGGCTCATGTGAGATGATTAGAGCACAGCCTCAGAGGGGTGGAGGCAGGGAGTAGGAACAGCCTGGAAAACCGATTGACATTCTTAGTGGCATGTAGTGAGGATTGGTTTCACATCATGCAGCTCATGCAACTCAAAATTGGACGTGAAAATCAGTAGCAGGAAACCTATGGCTGTGCCTCAGGATCAGAAATGTCCTAAGAGCACCTTACTCAGAAAAACAGAACTGTCAGACTCTCTTGTTCTCTTGTTGGTACAGTAAATAGATGGACAATGCTTCAGAAAACAAATCTCTGGAAATGATTTTCCTCCATGGATCTAGCTGCAGAGATGATATACTTCCATAAATGGCAATTATTTGAAGAATGATCTCAAAGAGGGCTCTATTTTAGGTGGAGGAAATATTTGTCTCATAATGTAGACCAGTCCTGAACCAGAAATGCTAACTGTTCCAGTTGTAATATGTATGCTACGATCACTGGAGATGAACCATGAAAAGATCCAGAAATCTAAGAATCCTATTGTTTAATAGGAATCACAGCATCATCAGAGCATCAGAACATGGGTTCTCACTGCTAGCAAATACTCTCACAGGGCTTGGAGAGCAGGCATCCCAAACCAGGAAATTCAGCGTGTCTCAGACACAAACTAGAACCATTTTTGTCTTCTTGCTCCCTTTTCTGTGTTTATTTATTTACTTATTGCTTTGATTAGTTTTGCTTTGGGAAAAGAGGGAGCAAAAACCTGCATGAATCTGGTGTTTACTTGTAGCAACAGAGACCAATAGGATCATATGACTTCAAAGATAGTTTTATGAATGAGGAAGAAGCCCAGGGAATTTGAGTGACTGTCTAATAGAATTCGCAAGAGTCAGAGAGCTGGACCTAACCCCATACCTGTGATTCCTTTTGGCCAGTGTTTGTTCTGTGTGGCTGCTCTCCCTTAAGTAACCCACTTGGGTGAAATGTAATACGGAGATGAGAGAGCCTGACTGTGCATGGAAATCTCTGTGAGTGTGTTTCACGTTATTATGTGCATTTCAATGACAGCATTCGTACTACCTGGAAAAAATCAAGCACGTATAACAGAGAACATCAGTTAGTATGGACACTCTATTGACACCAATACAATATGTATTGAACTGTACTCTCTTAGTTCATAAATAAATCTATTTAGGAATGATGATTCATCTTCCTCATTGATTTGTTCGATTTAACTCCAATTTAGACGAGAGAATTTGGGTCCCACTTACCACATTAAAGGGAATGGAATGCCATGCAAATTGTCAAGAGAAGTGCTGGGTTTTTGAATTTGCAAATAGTTTATTAGCAATTTGGTAGTTCATTTCCCCTCTAGTTGAGTTTGTTCATGGTCTACTTGAAACTACGTGACCTTTCAGATTTTTTCAAAATCTTTGCCGCTTGATTGGATGCCATTACAAAAAAGATGTGTTACTAATAGTCAAGATGAAATCCAACAGACTCAGAAAGATGATCTCATAGCTGACAGTACTTAGGATTTTTAATGATAAAAAAGAACAAACAGAAAATCCTGTATTAAAAGCATAAGTTTAGAGGGTTGAAAAATAAGTAGTGTAGCTGTATTACCCATTGTGATTATAAACTGCTGAGTTGGCGTTTACTGTGACAAGAGTCTCCAATTTATTGGATGCATGTCATTGGAATTTGCCCTTTCTTTTATGTGTCTTTCCATGATGAATGCCAGTGCTGGGAAATGAAGAGCTCTTACCCTTTTCATACTTTGCTGAATGCTGGCGAACTTGCCAATTGATGCTTCTATAATTTTTGGTTCAAGGTCACCTGAGGGGACAGAGTCATCCACACAAGGTCACTGACTATGTTGAAGGTTAATAGCTGTTTCTTGAAAAGAAAAGTCATGGAAAAATTAGGACACTGCAGATATAATTACTAGAAGATGGAAAATGGATTAAGAGAATATTTTCTTTCAATAATGTAATTCATTTACAGTACAATGTGATAAATAGTGCTTGGACAACTAAGGTCATTTGGCCTGCTCTGAGTAATTCAATTAGGAGAAATCTGAAAGCGATAAGTGCATGGTAGGTGGGAGCTGTAAAAGCACTGGACTGTTAATAATTTGAGACTTTCTCATCCCTTTATGCGATTGAAAGTGGATCAATTATGTGAACATGCAGGTCTCCGTATTGTCCTCATTTTGGGTATGGGTCCTGAGGGAGCTTGCACAAGGACCCCAAACAGTGAAGCAAAGCTCTGCCTTTTGCAAGAGGTTCACTGTCTTCAATGTGATTTTCAATCCAGGAAAAATGTAATAACTCGCTTTTTTTCTTTTCAAGTCACAATTTTCAATGTCCTGAGAACAGAGAGCTCTTCTGATTCAGAGCAGCTACTAAGAACTAAGACAAACATTCAACTGCAAATTGAGAATACTTGTAGTGTTATAGCAAGCTTGCATTGGTTAAGCTTTCTTGAGAGTACAGATCCAATGAGCATGTGGGGTACACTTTTAGTGCATTTTCCTTAGATTTAGTAGGCTTCTCTCTACCATCCAGCAGACACTGGGGGTGGAATCTAAATTTAATTTGGCCCAAAGCAAATCTGCTAACAGTGTTCATGTTTTTTAAATGAAAAAATTAGAATACATGATTTGACAATTACAAATACATTGGTATTTGAATCTTGAAATAGTCTACAAATGTGATTAACACACATATGCTGTACTTCAAAGGTACATAGAGTTTTTAAAAAGTTGCATCACGTTGGGGTGGCTGGGTGGCTCAGTTGGTTAAACATCTGACTCTTGACTTCAGCTCAGGTCATGATCTCATGGGTCAAGAGCCCATATTGGGCTCTGTGCTGACAGTGTGGAGCCTACTTGGGATTCTCTCTCTCCCTCTCTCTCTGCTCCTCCCTCACACACTCTCTCTCAATAAACAAACAAACAAACACACATACATACATTTTTAAAAAGTTGCGTCACATGTATGTTTGTCATAACATGTGTCTAGTTTTCCATAGCATGACTTGTATCTAAATAACTAAGAATTAACCATACTTCTGATTGGGTTCTTCATCAGTGAAGCTAAGTTGCACACAAAAAAGCAAAGTGTCTAGAGGTGCCTGGGTGGCTCAGTTGTCCAACTTTGGTTCAGGTCATGATCTCATAGTGGACTAGTTTGAGCCCCGCCTAGGTCTCTGTGTTGACAACTCAGAGCTGGAGCCTGCTTCAGATTCTATGTCTCCCTCTCTCTCTCTCTCTGCCCCTCCCCTGCTCATGTCTGTCTCTCTCTGTCTCAAAAATAAATAAACATTAAAAAAAATTTTTTTAAAGCAAAATGTCTAGACACCCCTGTTTTCTATTGGGTTTTCATAGTATTAATCAGTGTAACTGGGCTTTTGGCTGTTAAGTGCATCCCTTTATACCAAATGTCAGTTGACTTAAAAATTTTTTTTGAACATGTCTAAAAACAACCACATTGACCATTTGGAACATCCAAATGGTATAAATGTTGAAGTATGTAGATATCCTGATGTCATTTTATTTTATGGAAAGCTGAAATGGGTAAAACTATTCATAAACATGTTCGTACTAAAATTCTTGTATCGATATGGAAAAGGCTTTGTTGTGTCCATGCTCTAAGGCACTAAAAGAAAAAATTCTTACCCAAGTCTGTTATAATTTCCCCCACGAGAGAAAAAGTAGGAAGAAAAGAAATAAGAAATACAACAGTAGCAAAAGGATCCCAGTTTAGAAAACCATTCTGGAATTCAGCTTCTTACTTTTCTTTCTTCCTTGGAAATCTTTCGAGTGCCCTTAATATGGACATTTACCCACATCTTGCCTTATCCCCTGTTTATCACAGTATGTCCTCTGAAGATTTCATTCTTTCCTATCACTTTAATTGTCCCCTCCCTAGAGCTGATTTGTCAAAATCAAAAAAGTAATACCTTTTTGTTTTGAGTCTTAGTCCTATATTTCCATCATCCCCTAAAATGCAGTGACTTCAAGTTGGTAGCTCAAAATTGGGGATGATGGGAGTGTACACACCAGAGAAATTGGCAGAGTCTACAGATTACATGCTCCTCCTCTGAAGTCAGTTGTTTAATATTTACCAGCGCACCATTAGCTGTCACCTGAATTTCATAATTTCACCTCAACACAACATGTATAAAAAATAATTCGTATATTGAGCCAGTCATCTCTCATCACACTCACACTATCTCTTGTTGCCTCAGGGACAGCACCGTTTTTCCATCGAATCTCTTAATGTGGAGTGCCCCTTGACCCACTCCTTGGTGCTCTTCATTTCGCTGCCTCATCTGCACTCACTCCTTTGGTAATTTCATCCTGTCTCATGACTTTATGTACAGTTTCTGTGATGAGCATCCTCATCTATGTCTCCATCGCAAACCTTTCTACAGACCCCTACATCCCATTGCTTACTTACCATGGCCGCTTAGATAGCTAATAGACATCTTGAGCTTGACATCTGCTGCACTGCTCCTGGTCTCCTGGTCACCTGCTCCAACCTCAGTCCTCTCTATGTTGGTTTATAGCAACTCTATCTTTCCAGTTGTCCAGGCCAAAAAATACCCTTGGACTCTTCCTTGACTCCTCTTTTTTTTCACACCTGTTATCCAATTTTTTTCAGGAGGAAATCACATTGGTTTAACCATGAAAATAGATCCTGCTCACTTCTCACCCCCTGCTTTGCTGTATCCTGTGAACATTGTCGTGTCTCACTTGGATTACTGCTGAGCCCTAGGCAGGGATTTCCTGTTTTATCCTTCCTCCCTTATAATTTTCCTCAATGCACATACAGCGTAATCCCTAAAAAGTTAAAGTAGGGGCGCCTGGGTGGCTTAGTCGGTTAAGCGTCTGACTTTCGCTTAGGTCATGATCTCGCGGCTCATGGGTTCGAGCCCCACATTGGGCTCTGTGCTGACTGCCAGCTCGGAGCCTGGAGCCTGTTTCAGTCTGTGACTCCCTCTCTCTCTGACCCTCCCCTGCTCACACTGTCTCTCTCTCTCTCCTAGAAATAAATTTAAAAAAAATTTTAAAAAAAGTTAAAGCAGATCGTGATCCTCTTTGGCCCAAATGCTCTAATGGGTCCTATTTCACTAAGAGTGAAAGCCAAAGTCCTTATGATGGCCTACAATAGCCTTCAAGATTTATCCCAGATTTACTATGTTTTTCACTGCCTATTATATCCCTTCTGGTTTACTCTGAAATAGGTATACTGACATTCTTGTTGTTCACTGAACTTGCTACACCTGCTGCTATTATTCCTTCTGCCTGGAATGTTCTTCCCCCCAGATACATGGTTGGCTAATTCTTCTGTCTCTTTCAGTCTTTGCTCACAATGCTGACAACCATTTCAATATAGCATCCTGCCCCACTTCCCACAGTGCCAATGCCCCCATACCCTGCTCTACTTCTTTTTTATAGCACTTACCATCTTCAAACATGCTCTATCATTTATATGTTATGATACCAATTGTTTATTGTTTGTCTCCTCCACCTAGAAGTCAAACTACGTGAGAGCAGGACTGTTGGCCATCTTGTTCCCTAATTTGTGTGAAGCATGAAAAACCATGGCTGGTATACAGTGGAACTCTGTAAATATCTATACATGAATGATCGCCCTTGAAAGATAATTCATCTTTGACTTTTCTTTCCTTCTCATTTTCAATCTGTACTGAAATTGCTCCTTTTATAAGTCCTTCCTTAGTGGCTTTTCCTCCGAAGGGCTCAAAGAATAAGATAGGTTCTAAACGAATGGGCCACCTTTGGAGTTTTGTTCCAGAAGCTGAAGCTGAGGTGAGGGCTATGTTTATCTGAAACACTTAGGCACAGGAGGAGTACAAGAATGAGTGCTGAATGTCAAATCAAGAGGTGGAACTTACCTTAAGTCCAAGGGGCATGTGCAGCTCGCCTGGAAATGGGTACAGAGCTAAAGGGACAGAAGACTGAAATACAAGAATGATGCGGCAAAGGAAGCAAAGTGTGAAGCCCCAGACAATGGCCACAAGTAGGCCTGTGGGTATATTTCTACCAGCCTGCAAACCCTACAGTGTTTGGGTGGGTCAATCTGATAAAGCCAAGTAATAGTATTACATGTCTCTCTAATGTTTCTTCCATTCATTCTATCCATGACATCCATACAATTACCTAAATCCCTGTGAACATGAGTTGGTGATACAGGAATAGCCTGTTCTTTGTGAAAACTCCTCTTTAATCCAACTTTTATCTCAATCTCAATACCAGATTCATCTTGAAACACATCTTTATATATACACGTGCATAAGCATAGCATATATGTATACACACACACACACACACACACACGCACACACATAATTTGGATAATACAAATGTAATGTCATTGCCTTCCCTTGGTCTAAATGTATCAAGAAAGCTCAATAATTAAATAATAGGAAGTATAGGTCAGAGTATCATGGTCTCATGGCTGTCCAGTGCAGGACATGGGCCACGTGTGTGGTGTTGACACAGGCCACTTGGATATCTCTTTGCCACAGGGAATATGCTATGAGCTGTGAGGGTATCTCACAGGCCTCCCAATGGCCACGGGAAACTATGGTGCTTTTCCAGTTCCTGACCTTGTCCCTTTGTCCCAGATATTCTGACACTCTGTCTGTCAGGTCAACCCTCTTCCTAGTTCCTGACTCTCTTTTTATCTCAGGGAGCAATCACCTCTCCAAGAAGAGGGTAGACCTTCTGGAGCGCTGGGAAAAGCAGTGCTGCAGCATGCTGGATGATTCTTCTGTGTGAAAAATGGACTTTCCTGAATGTAAATTCTTCCCCCACCTGACCCCCATTCCAACATAGATAACTCACTCCCTGCCAGTCACTGCGTCAGTGAATCCCCATCTGTGATCTGAGGCCCAGGAAGAGATGCACAAACACACATTTTCTTTCCTATCCACCCTCCTTTCCTTTCCTCCCTCTTCTGTCTGCCCACTGTCTCTTGCTTTCTGGTTCTTTGATGTATTTGGTACACACAATAAAATGTTCTGATGATGGTTAAAGTAACCGTTGTCACTTGTATTGAATTGTTGAGATATAGGCTTATGGACTGAAAGCATCTCACCTATTTGTTCTTGATTGTACAGTGCATTAGAAAAAAAAAGTTTTATATTCTTCTTTGAAAGAAAGATTGAATTCAAACAGGTAAGTCGTAATCTGTGAATTTGCCTCCAGTCTTTGAAGACCTATGTGGGGGTATGGGTTCTGAAAATATTGCTGCAGTTAGCACTTGGACTCTTAATTACTCTAAAACTGAATTTAAAAGGCCATTGCTGGCCATCTCTGAGCTCATTTGGTAGCTCTTTAGAAATGCCATAGGGGCGCCTGGGTGCCTCAGTTGGTTAAGCGTCAGACTTCAGCTCAGGTCATAATCTCACAGTTCGTGAGTTCGAGTCCCACATCGGGCTCTGTGCTGACAGCTCAGAGCCTGGAGCCTGCTTCACATTCTGTGTCTCCCTTTCTCTCTGCTCCTACCCCACTTGCTCTCTCTCTCTCTCTCTCTCTCACACAAATAAATAAACATTCAAAAAAATTTTTAAAAAAGAAATGCCATAAAAACAAACAGCACTGGAAGAAGAAGTGAGAAATCATGGTGTCACAAAGTTCAGTCACATATAATAATCACATCATGATCATCATCAGTGAATTGACAACCAAACTCTCATGGTTGACCATTTGCTCTGCAAGAAAATGGAAATGCCTTTAATAACACATTTTTAAAAGGTCAATACTATTTGGCATCTTGTGTTTGCTAAAAGCTTTTCTGAGATAAGTGTGAAGGCAGGAGAATCTCACATCATAACTCGTTCTGGGCTTGAACTAAGAAGGTTGGAAGATCTTCCATGATGAATGATTGTCCATTCACAGCGTGTCTGATTCTTACCTCCCACCCCTTCCTGAGGAAACTGAGGCTGAAGAGGAGGCAATGTAGGACATCTTTTGAAATTTTGTGTTTTAAATCACCACTTGCAAAAAAATAAATATTCTGATTGAAATGAAGGAAATCTATGGTGAGCTAGACTCTCTATGGCTCATTTTTCATTATGAATGTAAGAGCACACATCCTATCTTTATCTGTTTTATGCATACGAGATGTGCCTGTTCCTCAAACCATCGTTATTAGAAAACAGCCTGGAGTTACTGTGTCTGCAGTGATTATTTAATCTGACAAGGGCAGTACCAATTTTTCCCCTCAAGAGTTTACATAAGAAAATATTGAAGAAGGAACTTCTTGGCCGACTTGGCCTGCTTGCCAACAATTTTTTTTTTTTTTAATTTTTAAGGTGTTTTAGAAGTCAGGTAAAATCTCACCTGAACCCTTAGGACCCTGTTAAGTTTATATTTTCTCTTGCCAATATCTGTCAGGGGAGAATAAAATGAGCATCTTAGTTCCTTACTTTATGCTTTTCAGCGCAACTGAATTTCTCAATCTCGTGCACTTATGATGACAGGGATTGGAAAAACTGAACCCCAGAGACTGGGTGGGTCATCCCCTTTCCTTGAGCAGACTAAATCAGGAGGCATTGCAGATATGTTAGAAAATGTGCTTCAAAGCCTAGTTCAACAGGGAATACCGAAGTGTTTGAAGCACACAAGATTATTGTTTATCTCCAGGAACTTGAATGTATTAGAAAACATCATTATCAATGTTTAGAACATCATTGAATTCTTACTGGAAACTTGTAAATGCACTGCCAAGGGGAGGGTTGCTGATTTTTATTTAGGTTTTTTTCATTCGTTATCTATCCTCAAACAGTTAGACATCTTGGAGACCTAAATAAAACACTAGTCCTTTCATTTAAAAGACTGTTAGACAACCGTCTCTTGTATCAGAAATGAGCTGTCTACCAGAAGAAAATTCTGATCATATGCTGGAGGATATCAATGCTAGTGCTGAGAAAAACCAGGCATTTTGGATAAAGAGTGAAATGAAACTCTACAAAGCACACACAGATCTTTTCCCTCCCATATGTGCCACATGTACGTTTTGATCCTGGGATAGGAGAGACAGGCAGACATGATGATAGAAAGTAAAGATGTGTCTTCTAACCCTTGTTTTCTTGTTAACCTTCTTTCATCCTCTTTAAGGCTCTCTACAGATTCTGAAAGGGGATCCCGCATCTCAAGAACAAAGGAGTGGGCTGAACATAGCTCATGCTAGTGAGAGATGTCACTCGTTTTCATTGTTATTATGATCACCACAGTTATAATTCAGAATCTGTGGTTGCCAGGAGGAAATTAGATGATGTATAAAACATAGCAATAGATAATAATCCCCTCTAAAGCTTCCAATTTAGACTCCTGTTTCTGAGCCTTTGTTCATACCATGAGAGAATCATGAAGATTGTCTTTGGTCTACCTTTGAAAACGCATTATTAAAAATAACTCGTGTAAGTTTTTAAAAAGGCAAGCAAAATAAATTACAGTAATGGGACTAGATGCTAGTTATACTTAAAAGTTATACGCTGAGTTGAGCACAGCAGACCACTAATGCAATTAGTAATTTATTCTCCATTAATGCTTTCCATCCATGGTTTCTCAGGATGCTTTACAAGATCCCAATTATATCACATACACTTTCATTTATTAAGGGAAACCTCATTTTTTTCCTATCACAAATCAGAAGTTTAGGTCCATAAGTTACTAGATAGTGAACTCGTCTTTAAAAGATAGACTAGGAATACATTGTTGGAATTATCTCAGACTTCTCCTCTGGGACTAGAATAAGGGCCAGGAAATGAAATGATATGAAAATATGACCGTATGGAAGAGGTGTGTTTGGGGCCAAGTCTCTGCACTTAAGTTAAGGGCTACCATAAAGCTTTCTCCTTTTAGCCATTGCTCCACTATGAGCCATTCCATAGAGGAATGGAAAAAAGAGAGGAAAAAAGAACAATGCAGGTTGGATCCTTCAACAAATTGTCTGTGCTGAGAAACTAGGGCTACTGTGCCTGAGCTCCAAGATGTAGGTGGGTTCTAAATCTTAGATTTCATAGGAAACTGACTGGTTTTACGTATGTTATACCTAAAAGAGTCTCATGGTTGCTCTAAAGCCATATTTGGGATGCCTTTCCACTGGGTGCTGGTTGTCAAAACCCAGATGTGTCATGGCCAAATGGATTACTCTGACTTTCATTAAGTGTGTGTGTGTGTGTGTGTGTGTGTGTGTGTGTGTGTGTGTAAAAGAGAGAGAATGCATGTGTCTCTGTGGCATTTTTCCCCTGGGACATGCCTCAAATAGCAAAGTAAGAAAGGAAGAAAGGTAGAATCAAGCCTACTCTAATATTAATTCAGTACAAGCAAAGAGATATTCCTTCCTTATTTTTATTTATTGCAAAATGAAGTCATAAAAATAACAAGGATAATTTTAAAAAGAGAAAGAAAAACAACTAAAAGTCATTCACTTTAAGATGGGATGAGAATGGATTGGAACAAGAATCCTCAAGTGCCTCTTGTCATCATTATTTCAAACGAAAAATTTTGGGAAGTCTGAAAAGTGCTTTGCTATGAGTGCCGATGGTTTAAAAATGCTATCGGCAACTTCTGCAGAAGGGACTTTTGTGAAGAAGCTGCCTGGCTGTGGTCATGTTGACACTAGAAGTGTTTAGTGACGTCTTTCAGAATCTTGCATGGCAGTAGATGTGGAAAAAGAAGTGGAGAGAGAGGGATGGAAGAGTGTCTGTTCTACAACTTTGTTTTAACAGGTGCAAACTCAGTAATCAACATTACTGTCCACACAATTGTAAAGAAAAAGGGGCACAGCATCGCCAGGTGTTGAACTCAGGATTCAATAAAGCGAGTAAAAGGCATTGGCCATAAGGAGGCACATCAAAACTGAAGCAACATCTGACTTTGCTGTTACATGTAACTGTCACCCACATCAAAACTAAGAACATTCTTGGCATTCTAGAATGTTCAGTAGTACACTTTTCCCTAGGGGTAGCAGTGATTTTTTTTAACTTCTGTCACCATTGACTAATTATTTACGCCTTACTTCTGATGTGCATAAAAATGAAACAACATTGTATGAACTTTTTGTGTGTATCTGGGTTCTCAGCATAATGTCTTATGAGATTTATTCACATTTTATGTTTCATTACCTTGTTTAATTTTCAGTGCTGTCTACTGTATGTTGCAATGTATTTATCTATTCTTCTATTCGTAAATATTTAGGTTGCTTCCAGGCTCTGGCTTTTATGAATAAGAATTCTCTGAACCTTGCTGCACGTGTCTTTTAGTGAATATACATGGCTGTGCCTAGGCGTGTGATTGCTGAATCACAGGGTAATATGGGCAAACAGGTTTTCAAATTTGTTTGCACCAGTTTGGCTTCCTCACCTTGCACCAGTTACTCCACATTCTTGCCAACAAGTGGTGTTATCAGTCTTCTAGATTTAGCTATTCTAAAAGGAATATTTAATTTGCATGTAATCAATGATTAAATATTGATTTTTGCTGATTTGTTATGTGGATATTCTCTTTTGTATAGTGGTTATGTGTTATAAATTTGTCCAGTTTAAAAATTAAGTTTGTCTTTTTTTATTAGTTTGTAAGAGTTTTTGAGATATACTACACTAAGCTTTTTTTTTTTTTTTTTGACATATGTATTTTAAATATCTTCTCTTCCTGGATTAGTTTTTATTCTCCTTCTGGTATCTTTTGATAAATTAGTTCTCAAATCAATGAGCTATAATTTATTTTTTTGTCTTTGATGTACATTGCTTTTATGTACCAATTAGGAAATTATTTTCTACCCTAAGGTTTGAAGATAGTCCGTTTTCTTCTGGTAAAAATATTTTTTTGGGGGGGCATTTGGTTTCTTAGAGCTATTTCATGTTAGTTTTTAAATATGGTGTGAAATAATGGGAGAAGAGTCATGTTTTTTCTCATTGCCCTAGAGCCATTATTGAAAATAAATTTTTCCTACCAAATTTTAGTGGCATCTTTGTCAGAAATCAGCTGACTATAGATTCGTGTATCTATTTCTGAACTGCCTATTCTATGTACACATAGTCTTTTGCAAATTTATTTTCTGCTTTATTTGTTATGGTTCTATTTTTATAATAATAAATATTCAACATAATGCCCTTTTAATAAATAGACAGAATTTAATTTATAGATGCACTAAGATTTACTTAATCCCTATGGTTTATGAATTCACTTATTAAATTTATTTTCTCTCAATATATACTGAATCTTTATGAATTCTTATTCCATACAAATGCTGTAAGAATAACAAGGCAGTTAATTTTTTAATGTATAGAAGCTCTATTATATAGCATGAAGTGCATTAATATAGCATCAGAAGAACTGAATTCCAGTCAAGATTCTGGCACTTACTAGGTCTCAGCTGTCATTTGGACACAATAACGCCTACTTCTCAGAATTATAGCAAGAATATAGCATATTAATGGGCATGGGAATGCTTTCCAAATTATAAGTTATTACAAAAATGTCTTTTGTTATTGGTAAATAATAAAAGATTGAGGAGCATAATATCATTTTAGCTTCTTTGGCAAACATAAAATCATTTGAGCTTGTTCATGAGTAAACAGACCTTATCTGGGACAAGGCTCTAATTCAGAAGAGACTGCCAGTCTTATTCAATAACTTTAAATTGTAATAACCTTTTAAACATTAAGTACTTGCCTTATCTCCAGAATTGGAGCGATCCTACATCTGTAATTGTTGGGATAATTAAATATATGATTTCAAAGTTTCAAGAAGAATTTTCCCTATGTTCCTTGTCATCACCCGATGAGGCATGGCAGGCAGACTTGTTCGCCTAGATTGCAAAAATCAATGAAGGTGTCTTAGACATAAATTCAAAGACCTGGGAAAATGATGAGTATAAAACAGCCCATAAATTTACTAAGGTTGGAGTCAGATAATTATGCATTGCTTGGACACTACCAATTTCAGCAATGACATTGCAGAAGGATGGTCCTCTTAGACATTTTAGAATGGTCTGCAGGAGACACGTTGACCTTGACATCTTCAGCCTTCCCAAAGAAGAGCCTGAGAAAGATGTTTCTGCCTTTTCCCATTCCAAGAAGTTGCCCCTCACGTTGAGCTCCTTGGGTAGTTTTCAAGCCTTCTTTCCTGAGCTTCTGGGAAATACAGATTTATTTCTATATTTCTCTAGTCCAAGTCCTGTGACCTTTTTGGTTAACATGGTGTCCAGCATGTTGCATGTTAGCCAGTGGAAATAATAACCTGAGTGATGTGGAAATGGTGCATTTCTTAAAAATCAAATAACTAGAATTGGATGCAATTTTATACATACAGAATGCAATCTATCATTTCAACTGTTTTTGAAAACACAAACTTTAGGAGAAAAGCGTATTATTGGTGAGCAAGGAAAAGATGAAATGTCTACAAGTAGTGGCTGAAAAGAAGCAATGAGTCATTACTCATAGGTGCAGTGTCCAACAGTCATGAAATTGTTCAGAGTAAAATGTCAGTTACCTGCGTTGTTGGTGTATCAGTCAGTGACCTGGTTGACAGTTTTTAAAACCATAAGAGAAAAGTACATTCTCCTTTTGTTTCAGTGAAGGAATATTATGATATGAAGAATGAAGCATTTTTTAAGTTTTCCTTATATCCTTAAAACTAATAGAGTATCTGAAATAATCAGAATGACAGTGAAAGAGACAAAGTGACTGAGAAGCTAAAAATCATGTATCTGTGTTCTCTCAGAACAGTTAAACATTTAATTCCAAATTGCAGAGATAACCTAAAAGGAAAGTATACAAATTTTCCAAAGACGAGACTGCTAAAACTTCTCTCTCTTTACCTCTTTTCACAACTGTTTGGTTAAGGAAGAGTGTCTTCATTAGCTTTGTCATCTAAATCCTTGGAGTGCTGAGGAGGAAAAAACATCATGTGTTCTTTGGTGTTTTGTGATATCTATGTCCTGCCTAGAAGAAAGAACTTGAGAGTAAAATATTGGAAAAAGGGGTGCCTGGGTGGCTCAGTCAATTGAGTGTATAACTCTTGATTTTGGCTCAGGTCATGATCTCACTGTTTGTGAGATTGATCCCCATATAGGGCTCCACACTAACAGCTCCAGCGCTCGCTCGCTCTCTCTTCCTCTCTCCCTCTCCCTCTCACTCTTCCCTTCTCTCCTTCTCTCTCTCTCTCCCTCTATCTCTCTCCCTTTCCCCTCATTCTCGTTCTCTTTCAAAATAAGTAAATTTAAAAAAAAAAAAGAAAGGTTGAGAAAGGGTACACCATGAAACAATAACCATTATGGATCTGGAGTAGTTATATTAATATCAAACAAAGTAAACCTCAATATAATAAATATCATTAGACACAAAGAAAAACATTTTATGTTAAAATGGTCAATATGTTAGAAAGATATAATCATTGTAAATGTATACACAGCAAATAACAGAGGACTCCCCCATACTTAAGGCAGAAAATAACAGATTTGAAAAGAGAAATACACAATTAAAAACTAATAGTTGGAGATTTCACTACTCCACTACAATTATCAATATAACAAATAACAGAAAGTCAGCAAAGGTATAAAAGACTGAACATTACCAAGTAGCACATCTCACTCAAGAACTATAGAACACACATTTTTACAATGAAATATTCTCCAGGATAGACTATATGCTGGGCCACACAATATTCCCAATACTTTTTTTTAATGTTTATTTAGAGAGAGAAAGAGAGAGAGTATGGGGGAGGGGCAGAGAGGGATAGGGAGATAGAATCTGAAGTGGGCTCTGTGTTGACAGCAGAGAACCTGATACAGAGCTTGAACTCACCAACCATGATATAATGACCTGAGATGAAGTTGCATGCTTAACTGGCTGAGCCACCCGGGAACCCTTCTCAATAGGTTTTTAAAAATTGAAACCATATAAAGTATATTTTCTGACCACAACAAAATTAAATTAGATATCCACAACAGAAAGAAATTTGTGCCAAACATTTGGCTTCTAAACAGCCCATGGGTCAAAGAAGAAACCGTAAAGGAAATCAAAAATTATTTTGAGTTGAATGAAAACTAAAAGGGGCTGAAAATTATGGAGTGCAACTAAAGCAATGCTTAGAAGGAAATTTGTAACTCTAGATGCTTATAACACCAAAGAAAAGAGTTTCCAATCCCAATAATCTAAGCTTCCATCTTGAAAAAATAGAAAAAGAAAAGCAAACTAAATCCAGAGTAAGCAGAAGGAAGGAAACGATAAAGATTCGAGTAGAAAATTGTGTGTTTACAAGTTACTGAAATGGACTCAAGAAGAAATAGAAAATCAGAAAAGAACAGAACAATAAGGAAATTTAACTCTTAATTTAAAATCTTCCCACAAAGGTCCTGCCTCTCTTGTCTTAAATAGTACATTCTATTAAATGTTTAAAGTAATAACAATTTTTACAGACTCATAAAATAGATGAAAAGGGAACATTCTCACCTGATGTTTTTCAGGCCACAGTTACCCTGATACCAAAGCGAGACAAAAACATCACAAGAAAACTATAGACAGATATCCCTCAAAAATATAAATGCAAAACTTTTTAAAATAATATTAGCAAAACAATTTCAGTGGCATATCTAAAGGATTCTATAGCATGAGCATGTGGGGTTTATCTTACAAGTGCAATACTTGGTTTTGCATCTGAAAACTAACTAATTGAATAACCATATTAATAGAATACAAAATAGAAACTACATGGTTATCCCAATAGGCACAGAAAATACATATGATACACATTTCTGGTCAGGATATACAGTGGTACATCTACTTTGGAAAACATTTTTTCCAAAATAACTTATAACGTAAGGTTATAAGTTAAATATAACCTTAGCAGACTGCCTTAGAATTCCAAGTTCCACTCTAGTGTCTACAAAAAAGAGGTAAAAATATATGTCCACGCAAAGCATTGTATGTGAACATTCACAGCAGTATCATTCATAATAGTCTCAAACTGGAAATGATCCCAATGCCTATGAATTTCAAAATGTGATGTATCTATATAATTAAATGGTATTTAGCAATTAAAAAAAGAACAAGATACTAACAAATACCACAGCATGGATGAACCACAAAAACATTATCCTAAGTGAGAAAGCCACACACACACACAAAACACAAATCTATTATATTATTCCATTTATACGAGATGTCCATAAAGGCAAATTTATTGAAACACAGAGCAGATCAGTGGTTGACTGGGTTTGGATGTTGAAGCAGGATTGAGTACAAATAGGCTCAAGGGAATTTTTTGGAGTGATAGAAAGTCACTAACTTGTGGCGATGGTTGCTAACTCTGTACATTTATAAACTTCATTTAATTCTCCATATGCAGTTGGTGAATTTTATGGCATGTGAATTATACCTTTAACAAGTGGTATAAAAATGTCTTAGTATTTTCATCTGTAAAAAGTGGGTATACACAATATTGTGTGTATAAGAAATGAGATAATTCATAGAAACAACTTTGTACAGTGTTTGATGGAGTAACAGTGAGTTAATGTTTGTCAGCATTCTCCTTCTTCTCTTCCTCTTTCTCCTCCTCCCCCTCATAATCATCTTTATAGTGAATCTAAACATCTGTCTTCAAGACCCTAATCACTGAACTGAGCAGCAGAAAATGCTACCCAAGCCGGTGTAGATTGGTAACATTAAAAATTCATGGTCTCTAACTGGCTGAGTGCTTGATGCTTCCTGGCAGTTCTGTGTCTCTCATTCAGAACCTTCTGTTCTTTGCACAGAGCTCTTCCAAACTTCATCTCCCTCCTCTCTCTTACTCAAACATGAATGCCACCTCCTACTTCACAGAGCATAGCATGTCTCTGAAGGGATCCGTTGAAGATAATTTGTACGTCTACAGTGATCTTTCCGTCTTCTTTTCTACCAGTGTCAAAATTGTCCCTCCTCGTGGGACAATTCTTGCTTCTGCCCTGGACAAAGTCCTTTGACGTCCTCAGGGACTTTATCAGCATTCTGCCATTACTAAACAAAATAAAAAAATATTTTCCAATACAAAGCTCTTTTCATTCTTTGTTTACCCATTCATGCCGTCACTGACGTATCCAACAGGTTTTTATTGAATGCCTACACTGTGCCAAATACCTTCCTAAGGACCAAAGCTATGAGGGTCAGCAAGAGAGAAATGGCCCTTGATCTCATGTAAATTACACAGTTCAGTAGAGAAATAGTGGTTAAAAATAGTTAGAAGACTAGTTAACTTTAATTATTAATGAGTACAACAAAGGAAAAATATGGGAATACTAAGAGAACATATAGGGGAAGTTCCAGGGATAGTTCGTTGGAAGTAATATTTAAAATGAATTGTGAAGGATGGATAGGATTTAATAGGCGGTTGGAGATATAGGACAGGGGGGTGGGGAAAGAATTCCCAGCAAAGGGATGACCACGTACAAATGTCTTGAAGCCAAATACAGGAGAATTGCTTGGGTTTGGGACTCAAGAGGCATCATTTGAATCCCAGTTCTGCCACTGACTTTGTGTCATGGCGTGGTCATGAACAGTGAGTGACAGAGCCCATCTCAAGAGAAAGAGTACAGTATAGTCTTACTGCCCGGCAGGAATAACTTCATACTTTAGATCCATTATCTTGCTTAGTCCCTCCAGTAACTGTAGGTATTATTACCTCTACTTTGAAATGTGGGATCAGAGATTCATAGCGCTTGATTTGCCCAAGGACACTGAATAGTCGGTGTTAAGACAAACTTTAAACCAAGTCTTTTTGAATAAGTTATATTACAGTGATTTTGGCATATAGCAAGGGCTCAATAAAATTTCTTTTCTACCTATTTCTTTCTTTTGCTCTTTCCTCTGACATGACAGCACCATCATCAATTCATTGAAACATATCACACCCATGCTGTTTTTTTCTGTTATTCCTTCCTTTCCAATATTTTTGTTAGATTAAGATTTTGCTACTGTTTAAAAGAGATGTGGTTAGTTTTTAAATTGCTATGGATGTTTTCATTTTCCTTTTATCATTGATGTTATTTAATATCACAATTAGGATGTGACAGCAACATTTTTGAGCCTCGCTTTCTTACTTCTAACATAACAGATTTGATCTAGAGAATAAGTATGGTCCCTTTCATCTCTAATAGTCTAAGAGTGTATATTTCTGGACTTTCTATGTAACTTAATTTTCAAAATTTTACTTCTTTATCAAATAGTAGTTATGGTTTATGCCCTCAATAAAATAAGTAAATGAAAGTCATTCATGTAAATATCTCATCATGTTTCAAGATATGTAATTTATAGATAAGACAGTGCATCTACTTAGGCCACTTTTTTACATAGAATAAATTTATGAGCCCCAGCATTTCAAGTTTACACTGTAAGACATTTAAAATGTCTTAAAGGTTTATATCAATACATTTTAATTATATAATGTCACCGTGATGAATTTACACCAGTATATTTGCCAATTTTTTGTTATGTAGGATGTCATTTAACCATGGAATCAAAAATGCCTATCTCATGCAAGATAGATAGTCTTTCGAGCCAAGATAAACACTAGATTTCCACTTGTATTTGTTTTATTTATGATGCTCACAAGATAGTATGCCTATGGATTGTGCATAGAGTAATTTATATTTTGCTGATACCAAAGTCTATAAACAGTATTGAATATGAAGTAAAAGCACATTTGTAAGGCCATATTTAAACAGAGAAACAGGTAATAGAAAGTAGCCACCACTTCGGGTAGATTTTTCTATTTTCTTAATATCAAACTTTAACTTGTAACAAAATCTTCTAAAAGGGTCAGTATCCAATTAAACTTTTGTACTAAATGTTGAATACAGAAACAGTTGCTTCTTTACAGAAAATATGCCTTCTGGAAACTTCTAAAATGCATGTCATCTTTTGAGTATAAAAAAGCACATTTGTTATCCTAGTTCAGAGATAATTGCTTGCCATTAGGTTGGTTGGGACGTAAATTTTACTCGTTTCTGTCAGCTTGTGTGTCAACTTCCTAAACTCCATCTCCATCTGCCCCTCCAGTGACAAGCCTAGTATCATTCTGCCTTCCGCCAAAATGATGATGACTCGTAAATGTTAATTTCATTGAAATCACACGTGTGGAAACATTTATTAACTTCTTTTTTTTAAGGAATAGAGAAATCAGATGGGTTGATCTTGGCTCAACAGCATTATATTAGAAAATCCCTTCCAAACTAATTTGCTTTCCTTGTTGCAATAGTGTAAACATTTTATTGATTTTTTTTCCTTTTTTTTTCATTTTGTAAGTATTATACATGCATTTGGCTATCAGGGCTTTAGACACAATAGTGTCATCACAGAGATGCTTGCTATGCCTTCCTCTAGGTTGCAGGGAGATGTTGTGAGACTAGCCACCTGCAATGTGCCCTTATGCCAGAATTCTGGTTTCTAAGCCCAGAGCCACAATTTATCACCACGGACAGTGACTCTGGAGAAACACCTTTAATAAAAATGGCTTTTGTTTTCCGTTTAACTACTGCTTTTGTTCTTTTCCGAACACTCACCAAGTCCTTGCTATTTGCCATACTCTGTTTTAAGCTATTTATATATATTAACTCCTTGTAATCCCCACAAGAACCCTTTGACATAGATCCCATTATGATGCCCATTCTGCAGATGAGAAAACCAAGGCACAGAGAGGTCTCTCACACAGTCACACATAGTGTGAAAGGTGAAGCCAGTATTTAAACCCAGGCAGTCTGGTTGGGTGAAAGCTACCCTCTTATTCCCAACACATCTTTTAGCTTTTAGTGTATTATCTTAGTCCTGAGAAAAACCTAATCAAGCAGAGTGAGAAAACTGGTGCTCAAAAAGTTTAGACAATATCCTTAAGTATATACAATGAATGCAATTAAGTGGCAAAGCGATGCCTGGCTGATATCAAGGCGCATGCTCAGAATGCCATCTGACATTCTAGGAGGCACCGGCCACTGGCCCATTCCCTGCAAGGTGTTGCCCTGCTGAAGGGAGCAAGGTGGGAAAACTCTGCATTCCATCCTATGCTGGGAAAAATGCTGTCAGAGGGTTGCAGAGCTGGCTGGAGCACACTCACTGCTGTGGCACACCAGCTTTGGGGAAAGGGAGGAACAGAGAGGGAGGTGAGTGAACTAGTATAATCCCCCCCCCCCAACTTTTTTGGTATTAGGTACATTTGGTATTATGTCCATTCAACCTGCTCTTCCAGCTTTAAAAAGAAAGAAAAAAGGCAATGTAGTTTCCATATAAAGATGTAAGATCCTGGCACATTAGTCTTACATTTACCCTTGAGGATAAGAATTCTTGCTGATAAGAAGTGAGCTATAAAATATGGATACCATGTCTCAAGTATTTAAGGATAAAGCGATAAACATGCAGATGGGGCCATTAATGAACATTAATTGCTTTAAATTAGGTTTTATTGTGCAGTGGGTAAATTGGAAAGTACACATTTGCATTGGTAATAGAAAATTAATTTAAATGCTTCAGGAAGCAAAATATCACCTGATGTGCTAAAACCTGTTATTTGCAGTAGACTTAAAAGAAAACTTGAAGGACACTGTATATTAAGATAAAAATAAAATGAAATAAAATAAAACAAAACTATAATAAGCTATGCTGGAGGCACACACATACGTGAACACCTCCTTAGGTATAAACCCTGGATAGCTATTTAGCTTGCCTAAGTCAAGAAAAATCCAGATGGCGGCTGGTTTAATGTTATGTTTACTGCACTGTGTCGCTAAACCATGGTGGTAATGGAATGGTGCACTGTAAATCTAGGAGTTATATGGGCCCTCAGGAGGTCTTTGGATTCTTCCTCCTCCCTCCAGGGAGGACACGTCTTGAAATCTTTCAGAGCAGATTGTTACCAATCCATGTCTAATAAGTGCTCAGAGGCACAACATAGCTCCCCTTCCTCAGTGGCCCATTTCTAGCCCAGTGTGCCCATCCGGGTGGAGGAAGTCCTCTCTCATGCAGCTCGCCGTCTCTCCAGTGGTGCTTTAAACTGTTCTCTTATTTTATTTCTGAAGAGCTGGATATATGATTTGGTGGTTCTTCAACTTTCCTACACTTGGATATACTTCTCTTCTCCTTACCACTTAAATGTTTGTTTGTTTTAATATTCATATCATTGTTTTGCCCTGGATCCTGCTCTGAAAAAGGTAGTATTTAGAAATGTTAAAATTTTGGGGTGCTCGGGTGGCTCATTCGGTTGAGTGTCGACTTTGGCTCAGTTGTGATCTCACGGTTCCTGGGTTCCAGCCCCACAACGGGCTCTGTGCTGACAGATCAGAGCCTGGAGCCTGCTTCAGATTCTGTGTCTCCTGCTCTCTCTGACCCTCCCCCACATGCACTCTGCCTCTCTCTCAGAAATAAACATTAGTAAAAATTGAAAATTAAGTTAAAATTTCTCTAACGACCTTTCATCCTAAGGCAAAAGTAGCAGGAAATTGTCATCAGAGTTCTTACACTGACTTAGCCAGTGGTGCCGCTGTTCCTTAAGACAGAGGAGAAAGAGAGAGAAATGTCTGGGAGGAGGAACAGAGAACTGAGGTTTAAGTAGCAGAGAATACACTGATCCAGGGTCGAAGGGACAAAATGAGGCTAGAGAAGGGTGCGCAGGTGGTTCAGTTGGTTAAGTGTCCAACTCTTGATTTCAGCTCAGGTCAAGATCCTAGGGTCATGAGATCGAGCCCCATATCTGGCTCTGAATTGAGTATGGAGCCTGCTTGAGATTCTCTCTCTCTCTCTCTCTCTCTCTCTCTGCTTCTTCCTTTCCCCCGAAAATAAAATTTTAAAAAATGAGGCTAAAGATTTCTTTTGAGAGCCATCAGGTCATAGATTATTTTCAAAGCAGTGGGATTGAATGAGATTACCTAAGGAGTCGATGTGGAAAGTGGTGTTAAATATAAAAAGAACAAAGCCTCAGGGCACTTCAGCATTTTGAGATCTGAAAAGAGAAGGATGAACCAGTAAAGAAGACTCAGAAGAAGTGAGGCCAGAGATGAATAGAAAAATTAGGAGAAAGTGGTGTCCTGGAAACCAAATAAAGAAATGCTTTAAGAAGATGGGAGTGGCCAGCTGTGTTTGATGCTGCTGGGAGGTCAAATAAGAGAAAGTCCTTGTTGACCTTTGCAAAGTCATTTTTAGTGGTTTAATAGGGACAAAGTCTGTTTGAGGTAGATTCAAGAGACAATGGCAGACGAAAAGCAGAGCTAGGTGAATGCAGACATCCTTTTCAGGGAGTTAAATATAAAGGGGAATAGAGAGCAGGATGGCAAAGGAGGGGAATGTGAGATCAAGAATAAGTGTTTTTAAGGTATGAGATCCAACAGCAAGAATGTATACTAGTGAGAATGATTCAGTAGCAGAGAGAAAGGAAAATGCTAGAGATAAAGGAAATGCCAGGGAGGGGACAGAATCCGGTACCCACAAGTGGAGTATTGATCCCAAATCTAGCTGGCAGAGTTCATCTATGGTCATCAGATGGAAGCTAGATATAGGAGCAAAGATGGAGGAAGTTTAGAGATTTGGCTCATTGAATAATATATTGAACCACTCTTTTTAGATATTTGAATCGAATTTGTCTCAGGTAATCAAATATTTTCTTAGTTCTTTGAATAATCCATTGGCCATTGGCAGAGGGCCCGTTGTGCCAAATGGATAATGAGCAGCTAACAGAAATGGAATGTGTGTGGTGTTTATGCAGCCAAAGATCTTATAAGTGCTTTCTGCTAGGCATGGCTGCCCTCCCTGGGGGCGAGCACTGATGTTCCTTGGCCTTTCCTTCCTATACCTGGGATCAGACCTCCCCAGGGCAACGAGAGCTAGTATGAACTATAACAGGGCTTTACTGAACACTTAGGGAAAAGGAAGGCAATTTTAAGCTCCATGTAAAACAAAATACAGCACAAGAAAGGAAACATAATTCCTTTTTGGATCACCTGTGAATAATACATAGTAATAATAAAGTAAATATTGACTAACCATTTGGTGGGGCGTGTGTATAAGAGGTACAACAGAGTAAAATCCTTACATTCCACACCATGGAGCCAATACATAATATTTACAAAAAATAAATAGAAGTATAAAAATGTATTTTGAAATGTGAACATAAATGATAAAGAAAAATATTTGAAAGTCGCTACTGTCAGAGAGAAAATATTACAGATGAGGCTAGTGGGACAGGTAGTACTGATTTAATTGTAAGTTATATAATATTCTAGGGGTATCTGGGTGGCTCAGTCAGTTAAGCATCCAATTCCTGGTTTTGCCTCAGGTCATGATCTCATGGTTTGTGGATTTGAACCTACTTTGGGCTCCATACTAACAGTGTGGAGCCTGCTTGGGATTTTATCTCTCTCTCTCTCTCTCTCTCTCTGCTCCTCCCCTATTCACTCTCTATCTTTCTCTCTCTCAAAATAAGTAAATAAACATTTTTTAAAGTTATGTAATAGTGTAACCTTTTAAACTATTTATTATTTTGTTTTTAGATGTTCCTTTGATAAAATACTTAAAAGCTGATTAAATTATGATGTGGCATTACGGCCTGAATTGTGCCTGTTCCAAAATTTATATGTGGAGTTTCTGAACCACATTTCTCCTATTTGGAGACAGGTTCTTTAAAGAGTAATTAAATTAAAATGAGGTTGTTAGGGTGGACCCTAATCTAATGAGACTAGTGTCCTCAGAAGAGAAAATTTGGACACAGACAGAGGGAAGACCATGTGAAGACATAGGGCGAAGACGCTATCCACAGGCCAAGGAGAGAGATCTCAGAAGAAACTAACCTGCCAACATCCTCGTCTCAGACTTCTAGCTTCCAGAACTGTGCCAAAAGAAATTAACATTGTTTAGGCCATCCACTTGGTGGCACTTTGTTACAGCAGCTGTAGGAAACTAATACACTTGGGAGCTCCTTTATGGCGGTTGTCCTGTTGAGGACATGGATCTAGGACACATCCTTGTGATTAAGTATAGATTCAGTCGAAGGGAATGGCCATTATCATTCCTCTTGGGGATTCATGGGGATTCTGGTGCAGGAAATGACCAGTCCTTGAAATATATAAGGCCAGCATCTTCAAGCCGGTCTCTACTTCATCTTCATGTTACTTTCTCCTCTGTGTGTGTTCATTTTCCCTTTGCCTCTCTCTTATAAGGGCACTTATGGTTGCATTTAGGGCCTACTGGGATAATCCAGAATCATCCCCCCAGCTCAAGAGCCTTGACTTAATCACATTTGCAGGAACCCTTTTTCCAATCTTACAGTTCTCCGAATTAGGAACTGATTGCTTTGGGTAACCATTACTCAGCCACCCACAGGAGGTAACTAGTATTTTATTGCTCAAAGCTAATTGAATCTTCCCTTTTGAAATTGCAAAATGATGTGTTTTGATGTTAGTTTCTGTCAGTCATTTGCTTTGCAGGCACTTTGTGGGCAATTTAATAAATATCCCTTTATTTCAGGGATATTTTATTGATTCCTTGAACTCTTTTCTCCAGTGTCCTCCTGATCCTTGTCAAAGATTCCTCCCTGTCAGCTGTGGAACCTCCCAGTTCCTCCATGTAAATTCTCTGGTCATTTACATTTTCTCTTGTGCTTTCTGGTCTTTGAACTTTTTGCCCCAGTTCCTGGGAGCCTTAACTTTCCTATTAGTATTTTACATTTCTCATATTAGAGTATTAATATCTAATAATACTGATCTTTACTTTTATAGCCTCCAATTCTTATTTCATGACCACAATATTTTCTCATCTCTGAGGATTTTTTTAAAATTTTAATGTTTATTTATAATTTTGACAGAGAGAGAGAGAGAAAGACGGCACAAGTTGGGGAGGGGCAGAGAGAGAGGGAGACACAGAATCTGAAACAGGCTCCAGGCTCTGAGCTGTCAGTACAGACCCCAATGCAGGGCTCGAACTCACAAACCCCAAGATCATGACCTAAACCAAAGTGGGAATTTAACCGACTGAGACACCCAGGCATCTGAGATTAGGCATCCTTCGGATTTTTTAATTAGTTCTTTTTTTAACTTTTAGTATTATCTCTCTTTCTTCCAAGGGCTTTAAAAAATCAGCTTGTTCTTACTGTTCTCATTTTTTAAATGTTTATGTATTTTGAGAGAGAGAGAGAGAGAGAGCATGCACGCATGAATGAGAAGGGACAGAGAGAGGGTTCCCAACCTTGAACTGACACACGATGAGATCATGACTTAAGCCAAAATCAAGAGTCAGATGCTTAGCTGACTGAGCCATCCAAGTGTCCCACCTCTCTCATTTATGTGGGAAGATTTCTTCAAATGTCTGAATGCTTGCTTAAAGTTAGTGGTGAGGTAGTGAACACTTATAAGGGGATCACAAAGCTCTTTTGACGGGTGACCTCCAAGGGTCAGTTTCTATAAGTTTTTTTCCCCTCTAGGTGGTCCTTGCTCTTAGAGAAAAACCCTCTTTTTTCTGGGGTGTGTGAGCCAAACTGGCAGTATTGTGCAAGCTGAGTGGGGAAAGAGGCTGGCTTCTGCCCACTCATGAGCAGACTTTGACTTAGTCTTCCATGGCCCTCAAATGGACTCATTGTTTCTGAGTTCATATGCTCTGATTTAGTCTCAACAGAAAGTCCACATTCCTTTTGTAAGATGAGGAAGAGCCTTGGAAACACATGGCCCCTCCAACTTCTGAGCCTCCTTGGGGTCAGCACGTACTCACCTGCTCACTTCTGCTTTCCCTGGCCCTGCCTCCCTTCTCCCTGCGCACTCCCCACACCCCACCCCCACCCCCACCCAAAGACTTGCTTTCAGCTCTGCTCTCAGAACCTGTGCTGGTATCTCTTACTTGCTATGTTTGCTTTTCTATTCCAAACAGAAGATCCTTGTGAGTTTATGCCTTTTTTATTCCTTTACTGTTTTACTGTTTTTAAAAATCATGTTTCAGGAGAAAACAGAGATACATGCCTTGATTCAATTTGCTGTGTTTAAGCTTAGTTTTTCAAATAACAATCAATTTAGCATCCAAATAATCCATTCTAGCTTTAGCTGTGCCAAGCCCAGCCTTCTTCCATATAAGATGAAGAGAAATTCAGGCCTACATGCCTTTATCTCAGGAGCTCAGTCTCCACTCTTGATGTTTGGGAAGCTACTACTTGTGTAAGAATATGCAAAGCAAACAAAAACCAACACACACATGCACACACATACACCCTTAGTATAAGCTGTAATTTTAAGTATACATTTAATTATATAAATTAGATATCCCTAAATCTAAAGCTAAATATCAATTTGAAAAAAATCAAGAACTGTATTTTTTAAGAACTGTTATTTTCTAATTTTGAGAAGGAATTATTCCTCACTATTTTCTAAATATATATGTTCTCTCTCTATATATGCTATATTGTATACTCCCTATATATACTAAATTTAATTCCAAAAAATATGTCTATCTCATTCTAAAGAAAGAGTATTTTGGTTATTTCTTTGAATGTAGGGTTTCCTCAAGAATAGAATGGTAAAATAGGAAGGAATTTCCCATATTTGCAGAATGAAAGGTCCCACTTTTTAGAAGAGAAAATACATATTTTTTCCAGTTACAAAAAACATTTTTTTTTTCCAATTTCAAAGGCCATGTAAGATCAAGTCTCTCCTGGACATCTAGTTACATAAAAATGTTTTAAGAAAGCATCACTCATCATCAGGGAAGTTCAAATCAAAACCACAATGATATATCATCTCATATCTGTTAAATGGTTATCATCAAAAAGACAAGAGATAAGTATTGGTGAGAAAAGGGAATCCTTGTGCACTGTTGGTGGAATGTAAATTGGTGAAGCCACTATGGACAGCAGCATGGTGGTTTCTCAAAAAATCAAAAACACAACTACCATATGACTCAGAAATTCCACTTCTGGGTATATGTCCAAAAGAAATGAAAACAGGATTTCAAAGAGATATTAGCACTCCCATGTTCATTGCAGTGTTATTAACAGGCAAGATATTGAAACAACCTAAATGTCTGTCAATGGATGAACAGATAGAATTGTGGCATATATACAATGGAATATTATTCAACATGAGAAAGAAGGAAATCCTGGTGTTTGCAACAACATGGATGGACTTTGGGAACATTGTGCTAAGTGAAATAAGCCAGACAGAGAATGGTCAACATTGGCATGGTATCACTTATAGGTGGAACTAAAAAAAAAAGTCAAACTCAAGAAAACAGAGTAGAAACATGGTGACCAGAGACTAGAAGATGGAAGAAATAGGGAGAGGTTGATAAAAAGACACAATCTTTTAGCTATAAATAAGGTATAAGGATTTAATGTATATCATGGTGACTAGAGTTGACATCATTGTATTGTGTAATTAAAGTTTGCTAAGAGAATAGAACTTAAATATTGTCACTGAAAGAATAGGAGAGAGAGAGAGAGAAAGAAAGAAAAAGAAAGAAAGAGAGAGAGAGAGAGAGAGAGAGAAAGAAAGAAAGAAAGAAAGAAAGAAAGAAAGAGAAAGAAAAAAAGAGAAGGGAGGGAGGGAGGGAAGGAAGGAAGGAAGAAGGCAAGAAAGGAAGAAAAAGGAAGGAAAGGATGAAGGAAGGAAGGAAGGGAAGGGAATGGAAAAGGGAAGGAAGAAAGGGAGGGAAGGAGGCAAGAAAACAAGAAGTAAGGCAGAGGAGATTATTATAAGGCTAAATGAAGATTGGAATCAGATTTGGAAATCAGTCTGAAGCAGCTTGAAGGACTAACCTCTCTCTTCAGTTTTCACTAACACCCCACATGGTCTCCCCCTGTACCATCACTTTTTTCTGTGTGCATCTGTACCTTCTTTAGATTTTGATTATTAATCCACTATCCATCTGCTATCATTGCCCAGTTACACAGAGAGCTGTGCTCTTGGCTACCATACAGGGCCAGTCTGCTTTCTAGATGAATTGCCCTGGTGCCTACCGCTAATCCCTTGTCCAGTCAGAGCCACCTGCGTGATGCAGGGGACCCAGGGTTGCCTCTAGGCATTGAGCTCTGTATTAGTCTGCCCAGGCTGGTTGCTATACCACACACTGGCAATGAGCAGAGCTGCCTGAACCAGAAGCCAACTCTCAGGGCTGTGAACACCATCACGGACACGCCAAGGGCAATGTTCAACCCCGTTACAGTTCCATAAACAAATGTATTTTTACCAAATTGAATGAAGCTGATTTGCTCAAGATACGAATGCTTCATATCAATTATAAGTAGTACCGGGCTCAATAAATTTCCCTGACAAATTGCTTTATGATTCCCATTCCATCCCAGGAGATATAGTAACTATTATTTTTTAAAGTACTCATTTCCAGGTTGTAGTTGTCTCCCTTAAAGGTTTTGAGGTCTAAGTCATAATTTTCTTAATTATTTATGATTGTGTTCTTCAGAAAAGACCAAGAAAAGTTGACAAGTCTTGTGAAGTCAAGATAAATGACACCTTGTGGTGCCTTTCATCTGCAAGATCCATTACTCTGTCAAAGGAGTAATTTAGATGGCTGTGATTTGTTCCTCAGAAAGTTATTTTGATTTTTTCCAGCACCCTCTCCTTGGGTGTGGTGGTCAGTGGGTTCTGTTAGGTAGAAAATCTCTCTGAGTAAACTAGAAACAGGACAAGGGGCAAGGGCATAGTCAGTAAAGAAAAGTTGGCATCGTATTTGCCTTTTGTCAAATACTCCATCACGATGCCTACGGCTGATCTTGGAGGGAAGGCACGGGTCATCTCTCTGGGTGGTCAGGGAGATTTCCGGATTAAAGGAAAAGTTATTTGCCACATTCCTAGATTCCTAGGTTTTAGATTACAGTAAATGGAGGTGAAGCACAAGAACATCTATGTTGTTGCATTTCGAGAGTCAGTTTTTGGATTAAAGCAGGTTGGGTGGATTGGTTTGCATTTTGATAGGATATATTTTCTCTACCCAGAAAGATGCAGTACAATATAAGATAAGATGTTTCTTAGTATTTTAAACTTCAGTTGGGCATGTGTGTGTATGTATGTACAGTTTATTCTTGAACAACGTGGGGGTTAAGAGTACCAACACACCCCGTGCAGTCAAAAATCTGAGTATAACTTTTGACTCACCCAAAACAACCACTAATGGCCTACTGTTTACTGGAAACCTTACCAGTAGTGTAAACAGTTCATGAGCATATATTTTGTTTATTATGTGTATTGCATGCCATATTCTTACTGTAAAGTAAGCTGGAGAAAATGATTAAGAAGATCATAAGGAAGAGGAAATACATTTACAGTACTGCACTGTATTTATTGAAAAAAATCCACATAAAAATGGACCCATGCTGTGCAAATCTGTGTTGCCCAAGGGTCAACTCTGTATATACATATATATATTATGTATGTATGTATGTATGTATATCACACATTTTTGTTGTTCAAGAAAAATTAAAATGAAAGAGAAGGTTACATGTCATTTTCATTCCCTGTACTCTATTTCTTTTTTAAAGAGATTTATTTTCAGGATATTATTAGCAACTCCAAGCCCATATCACTTTGCACTCAATTCCCTTATATATCTTATGACATCGTGTTGTAAATATTTGATTACATCTTTCTTCTTTCCTCGAGAACTTGAGTCATGCTAGAGTCACATAAATCTCGTTTCAAATTTTAGTGAATATTGTACTTGGTCAAAATGCTTATTTATTTATTGTTTCATACTGAGTTCTTTAAGGTGAAGAAATAATTTGAGGACCCGGGCCTGTAATATTTGGTAATCCTTCTGTAGTACATTATTGTAGCATTCTGACTACTCCTTAAAACCAGTTAAAAGCAAGATTGACTCTATGACCTCAAAAGCGACATGAAGAACTGACAATGATATAGAGTTGCTCTCACTTAGATTCCACCTTATCTCATTAACTGTCCATCTATTAATTACCACCCTGAGCACTTCATCATTTATTTGTTTTTCTTAACCATTCAGCTATTTGTGCAACCCTCACAGCATTCAGGAGAGGGAACAAAGAAAGAAGAATTTCAAACAGGAGCTTTTGTTATCTATAAAACAATTTATGAAAATGTCAACCCTGAACTCACCCTGAGTGTGGGGATGATGGGAAAATCACATCTATTTCCTTGAATGGTCATTGAACAAAGAGGTCGCACTGGGAGGGAACAGAGGAGACAGGATGGTGGCTCTGCTTTCTTAATAACCACGCCCTCCTCTGCCTGGCTGGCCTTTGCAGAGTTCTTCTATACTTGTTAATCTAACATCCACATGGGGATATAATCTGCAGATACCAGCCTCTTTTCCTTATTACGCTGTTGGATGTGACCAGGACTTGTCTTTGAGTTCTGAGCATCTTACTAGTATCTACAGGAGCTAGCATCCCAGCATCTTAATATAATAGTCAAAAATTGACTGATGACTGAACCAGTTAACTAATTAGTTAATCATGGGCAACATGAGCATCACTCTGAAAAGCTCTTAACAGGCTTGTATAAAGCACACTGACATCCCTTCCAGCCTCACCTTGCAAACCCAGACCATGGACTTCTCATGAGCCCCCACACCAGCAGCTACACAGATTCTCGGTGTGAGAGGATTACACAGACACATTCACATGTGCGTATTCGGATGCCTTTATTCGGGAGCTTTATGCCCCCTACCCCACCCACTCCACCACACACGCCCACTCCAACGTTTAAACCCCCACCGCCTAGGCAATTGCTACAGGGCAGAGCCAAAGACACTTTGCCCTTAGAGTGTGTTGCTGCTTCCCTGTCTTTGTCGGTGCTTCCTTTTTGTTTTCCTAGGAGGACTCCCTTGAAATGCTACTGTTCCCTAGCCTTCTGCCTCCACAGATGCCTTCTTTTAGGGAGGTCACCTGCTGGTTACTGTGGCAACCGCTGTACGGAGCAGATTGTTCTTTGCCATTTCTTGCTGTAAGGTAGACATCACACACTCATTCATCAAATATTTAAGGATCTGGTATGGGCTGACATACAATAATGGGATCTAAAGTTCCAAGAAAACAAATTCTGGCCTTGAGGACATTAGAATCTTTGGGAGAATTTGGGCCAAATAAGAAACGGTTTGTCCAAGAGCCCAAAGTGCCATATTTCAAACCGAAAAGCAGGGGTGGGAGAAGAATGGAGAAGGAATGCAAGGGGCTGGGAGGAAAGGGATCCAGCTCTGGGTTATGAGGGAAGAGCCTCCGAGCCCATCCAGCACAATGATCCGGGACAGGCTTGTCCCCTGGAGACGCCAGTGTTTATGGATGGGAAATTTGCTATGAAAGGCCCTGCCCCCAGCCTAGCATCTCTTTCTGGGGGACAACTGACCCAAGGAGGCTGCCGCACAGTCCTTGGCTCCCCCCAGTGACTTCCGTACTGCTTTCTGGGAATCTACCACTGATCCTAACCTAAAAGATACTGCGTTGCATTAGAAGCCCTGCAATATGGATAAACATAACCTTGCAATTCTCCCTTACATTTGTAAGCTATGTGAGATGGCAGGACTCTGCTGAGACGATAGCGAGAGTGAGTTCAGATTAAATGTCATTAGAAGCCAGGATGGGGTGGGGGCACATCAGGGTCCCCTTACCCGGGGATGAAGCAATACCCTTCAGTGCACTCCAATCTGGACACAGGGTAGAGGACACTTCTATTACCTAAATACAGTGAAATGTGTTTCAACAGAGGTGTAGATGATATGTTAGCACAGCTGAGGAAGATTTTATCACCATTGTATTCCCAAGAGGTTTAAACCATACCTCTGGGTCATGTCCATGTGGGTCCCTGTGGCCAACTTTTGACTGTTGTACTAGGAGTTGACCCACCATCTTGGAGCAACTGTTGCATCCTTCAACCCTGGGCATAATTTTTTACCCACTGCAGGGATTTTTAAATTTCCAGTAGACTTTATACCTTAGGAAAGTCATTTCTAGACACCCAGCCATGATGAGAAATAATAGGGAAGAGTTGGAAGCACATAGGTAGGTGGCAGAAGATGGAGAAAGAGCGTGGTAGCTTCAGAGCTACCTGAACATGATTTGGAATGCAGTCTTCACCACTCATTAGCTTTATGACTTGGGATAAGGTCCTTAGGTTTTCTGGGCCTCAGATTTTAAATCTTTAAGAGGGGACCAAATGCTATCATTAGGTTGTTTTTTCCTATAATCACCAAAATGTGCCATATAGGTAGCTGTTTCCTTTGCCTTATTGAGATAGTTGGCTCTGCTTATATGGGTTTCCCACTATTTGGTCTACAATAAGAATAATAACACTTGATCATATAAATTTTGTTTGCATGTGTTTAGATGCATGAATGTTAGAAATAAAATTAGTCCCCCAGAAAATGTTTTACACTGATCAAGGTAAGAGTGCTTTGTGAAATAAGGAATCATAACACCTGTTTTCAACCAATACTCTTTGTCAAATCTGGGAAAACAGTAGAGACTTCTTCTCTCATCTGCAGACTCAAATACATGACAATACCTTCTCTCCACCTGGGCTTCCTTTACTCTAGAGTCTCATGATCTCTTAGTTTCCATCATTCTGCCCCCCTGTGAACCAATCTCCTTCCTGCTGCTACTAGACCTAACTTACAAAAAAGCAGAACTGATCACATCACTAACCATATTACATCCTTCATTGGCCCTATTGCCCTATTAAAGTCCACACCTCTTGGATGGGCACTCAAGGCTCTAAATTAACCTAGATACTTTTTAGTATCATCCCTTGTATGTTCCATCATGGACTATGTGCCGCTAATGAATTGATTTTCTAATATATTTTCATCACAGGAGACTACTTCTTCAAAAAAAATCCCATTTAAAGTCTGATATGAGAATGAATGAAACAGGCTTTTCCAGTTGAGTTCCAGGGTGGAGGTGGGACATTGTTTTCCAATTCCTTCCCTCACTTTCTCCTGCACTGAGAGATTCTATGTCGCCCACTTTTTAAACCAATCCAAGCCTAGACTTGCTGAGCTTATGGCCATTTATTGACCAGATCTTGACTTGTCATGCCTCATCTAGAAATGTCCTTTCCCCTTTTCTCTTCCACACTGTCCCTGTGAAAAATACCTTCTTGTCCTTTTCGTATTGAGCTCAGCATCACTCCTCCCCCCACCCACCCCACTGCTGCCGACCTCCAACCTGGGCAAAGCCTGTGCTGACTACCTGGGCAAAATCAGGGGCTGTTGAATATAATTGCTTGAATATATTCTTGTGTATCTCATAAGCCTAGCTGCTGGAGACCAGTGAAATGCATTATTTATCTTTGTGTGTGGACCATAGAAGGACTTTCATAAATATTTGGGGGATAAATAAAATAAAATTCATAAATGTATTAGTTTACTCTCCAAAATTAATTAATACACAGGACTCAATCTGGATATTAAGGGTACATGTCACTGTGCAGACACATATATATTTATACATGAGTATATGACCTCTTTCTATTCATGAATACATTCTAAACTCACTAAAATTGTGTTTGTGCATAAATATTTAGGTGGCATAATAACGACTTTTTAAACCGTGCAATCTTCATATCATTTCCTTTCTCTTCATATTTACCAGGCTCAGTAAAACCTTGCCTCCTGAAGCCGAATGTTTTATTCCTCTTCCGTTTCTTCCCTCCTTTGTTCCTGTGCAGTTAGGTTTAAAGATTTGTAGAAATACAATGGTCCTGTGGTACATGCTGAATTCTCAGGGGAATTCCAGCTGTAAATTGGGCAAATGAAGACAATGACTTTGACTCCAGAGGCATCCAGTGACCGTTGAGGAACCAATGCAGTGCACTGCACTTTAGATCCCAGAGCTGCGGTACCTGGGTTTCAGACACGATACAAAAGACACTTCATAATAGCAAATTTTGTTCATTAAGCTGAAGTGTTTAAGGTGAATTCATGGTGGAAACCTCATTAAAGGCCAATAAAGAAAGAAGCTCTTGTATTGATATTTTTAAATAAATGATGGGTTTATTTCTTTTGTCTTGATCACGATGCAACCCTGCGTTAGTTGATCAATTTTTTTCCACGTCTTTTGTTCCTACCAAATGAAAATAATTCCAGAAAAGCACCTTATTAGCATTATTTTAAAAAAATCCTTGATGCACTTGCAGAGGCAACTTTATATTCTCCCATTCTTTTTATAAACTTGAAATTAAATTACCCTTAGGGAATCTGTGTGAGGATTTCTCCTTTTTTATAGAAGACTCTGCATGCACGGAATGGAAGTGATTTCATGAAGTTTTGAAACAACTAAGCTACCATAAGTTTTATTTACCTCACTTGTGCTCTCTGTGCCTTGTATATTTAACGTATCTGCTTATCCTTCTTAACATTGACAGTGTGTTAGTAAGGGGAGCATATATCGTTTACGATATTTAAATGTCAAACACTTATTCATCCAGCTAGAGTCCAGCTATATATAACTTCTCCCATTAAATCTATCTTATCTGTGCCTCAGTTGGAAATGTCAATTAAAGTAGGAATCTAATCTCATTAGAAAAGCTCAGTGACAATGCCCTGATATCTACATTTATCTGTCAAATTGTGTTTCTCCCCCACATCTTGATATTTTAATTAAACCTTGGTGTGCCTTGGCAGAATTTTTACTGATGGAGAAGATCCTCTAAAGCAGTCGCCTTTTCCTCTGTAATGTTCATTGAGACATCGTGAGAGCATGAATACCAGCAGGTATTATTTAATGACTGGTTTAGTACATTCATAATTCATCTATTGTTGCCACTTTGTTCCAACCACGTGCTAGCCGAAATGCTGTGGAAACAAGATTGGTAGCCATTTGTTTTTTTTTTTTTTTAACAAATAGTTTATTGTCGCGTTGGTTTCCGTATAACACCCAGTGCTCATCCCCACAAGTGCCCTCCTCCAGGTAGCCATTTGTATTAATAGGTGTTGGTTAATTTGGCTAAGTCATTGCATTGTTGTGAAACAATCTTCAGCCTTTGGGAAATACTCTCCTCACATGTTTAATTTCTAGTGGTGTTACTGAACTGTTGCTTGCACAAGAAAGAGCCGGGGGCACCTGCCTGACCCAGTCACTTAAACATCTGACTCTTGATTTCAGCTCAGGTCATGATCTCATGGTCAAGAGGTCAAGCCTCCTGTTGGGCTTGGCACTGAGAGTGGAGCCTGCTTAAAATTCTCTCTCTCTCGGGGTGCCTGGGTGGCTCAATCCGTTAAGCGTCTGACTTCGGCTCAGGTCAGATCTCACAGATCGTGGGTTTGAGCCCTGCATCAGGCTCTATGCTGACAGCTCAGAGCCTGGAGCCTGTATCAGATTCTGTGTCTCCCTCTCTCTCTGCCCCTCCCCCACTCATGCTCTATCTCTATCTGTCTCAAAATAAATAAACTATTAAAAAATTTTTTTTAAATTTCTCTCTCTCTCAAAAAAAAATAAGTATTACATTTTTCTGTAAGGGGAAAGTCTTCAGTAATGATAATAACAACAAAACCTAAACAATTCCCAAGTCATTTAGCATAACAGAACACAATCACTACTATCTTTAGTTGTATAAAAACTGATATAAGAATTACCAACCACAGAGAATCTGAAAAGAAGTGAAATGTGGGTGGATGGATTTGAAGGCTATGTTCTTGTTCATATTTTGGGGGTTTTGTTTTGTTTTTTAATAGAAGTAGGCATTTCTGTGCCATACGACTGTGATTGGAATGATCTTTGTATACTGGATTGTATACAGCATAATCTGAAAGGTTATGCTGACAGCTAAGTCACTTTCTGCAAGTCCACTAATAATGACATATAGAAATAGTTGAGCAGTGCAGTTGTAATTTTGGGGAAAGTCATTTGCATAGCACAGGCTAAACACTGATTTTATGCATATATTTGTTGCCCCAGTAACTAAACTATTTTGCTCAGAGTAAAAAGTTTTATATTTTTATTATATATAATTTCTAGGAACCTGGGTAAAATAGTTATCTTTTCTTCTCATTTCTCTTTTATACTTTGATCTTTTTTTCTTGGACTACCTTTTCAGAAGTTTCTATGTGGATGCTCCAAAAGGTAGTCTGTTTTAAACCAAATTTCTGTATTTCCAGAAACACCAACTGCCGTAGCAAAAGGAGATGTCTAATTCTTGAACTGTTTTAAGTAGCTGAATTAAATGTTGGCATTAATATTTGATACCATCCAACACTTTTGAAATGAAATCTTCATTTGCAGTCAGAAATGTAAGTAGAATCAGGACAGGGAGGCACGTGTGTATAATTAGAGGCTTCTTGAAAACTCGAGCCTAAGAACGAAGTTCTCAGTCTGCACATATTGGTGGGGGCGTGAGGAGGGCCAGAGGAGCCTAGAAAGAGATTCTTTTGCAAAGGTAGCCTGTTGCTCAATAAAGGAGCAGGCGTTGAATGCCTCTTGGATTTGAAGTATTCCCATTGTGTTGTCATCTGTGCTTAAATATCCTTTCATATTCTTGACACTTGAACTGACAGCCCTAACCTGTTATCACTTGGTAGTGCAGCTCTGTGGCATGAAACGCATCACTAATTACAATGCACTTCACAGTGGTGGATGACAGCAAGGGTGCAGCAGAAGGCCCATCCAAGCAAGAAGGGACTAGGTGCAAGTGAGAGCTGCTTACCACCACAGTCATAGTAGAAAAATGCCCCGTGTGTGTATGTATGCGTGTATACATAAATGTATGTTATGTGCACACACACACACACACACACACACACACACATACACACACAGGGCATCCTGGCTTGATACATAACATATATACGTGTATACACCCACACATACACAAGCATACCTACACAGCATCTTTTATTTGGTTGTTTAGCGTGCAGCAAAGGCATATGGGTGAAAAAAATGATCAGTACATAAAAGGAGTATTCAGCACACAGCACAAGGAAGCAATCTATCCAGCAGGGGCTGGTTCGCCTAATCTGACAGTCTTCTATTTTTAACAAATAAGTATCATCTGACTGTTATTCTCTCTGCCATGATTCCAAAACAAGCCAATGAAAAGTGATAATGTGGGTCAAACCAATCATTGTGGCACTAAGTAGACCAGAAGTTGATTATTTTACTTAAGTCATAAAGATTAAATGCAGGTAGTTTATTTCTATTATTACCTCATTCTTGCTTTTGTTTTTTGTTTTGTTTTGTTTTTTGTTTTGTTTTGTCTCAAGAATGATGGAAAGAGGGTGGATGCTCATGGTTGTAGAAGGAGTGTTAATTCCTACATACCAGGCACAGAGATACCAAAGGACCACATCAACATTGTGTTTTGTACTTTACTCAAGTTTATCTCACACACACCAATTTATGTTGGTGTGTTATTTATGAGTTATCTCATAATCACTCATTTATGTGGTGGGTTCCATACTTACACATGTAGTATGCAATATGAAGATACTACAAAGAGAATAAACACGACATTAAGTCACTAATTCATTAACAGTTGCTAAGCATCAATAATACTTAAGGTTCCATGGAGCAGAGATCTTCCTTTCTGTAGGAATGTGAAAATTATGAATTATATATCCACCTACCTACCCATGTACCTATCCCATGATGGGGTGGAAAGGGGAGAGAAGTAGAATTCAACGTCCAACAGATAAAAAAAGAGCATCTCTTATAGACTCACCACAGAAAAGATGGCACTGACTGCATTTCGTTCCTGTTTTCCCTCCTTTGCCCAGAATAATTTCCCAGAACTTGCGAGGTGCTAAGAAATGTGGTCTACATCCATGTCTCCCTGCCATGTTGTAAGGACCAGAGAGTAATTCAGAAAATGAGATGTTCATTTTAGGTGCTTCATTAATGACAGTGGCAGACAAAATTACAGGCATGTAGCATTGGAGTTATATTTTAAAACTGAAAATAATTTCATTTTTGGAGTGTACAACTGTACTCACCTAAGTTATTACTTTTCCATTGGAAAAGTAACCCATCATTAAAATTTCATATGAAGAGGAAGGCATTTGCCTGCAGTTACACACAACTCATCATCACACTTTCTCATTACCATACATGTCTCCTCCAATTTGGGGTCTCATTTCCTTCTAACTCAGCTTGAAAAGCTTCCTCTTTGCTTATTTATTCAAGCAAATGATGACCTTTCGAGCCAAGAAAATAGCTGTCACAAGTGAAAAGATATTTTTATTGATGTGAAGGCCAGATTGTGGTTTAGCCCACAGCCATGTATTTATTCCCCTTTAATAATTATGGTTTATTACCTGTGTAAATAGTGCTGAAATGATGCTTAGTACATACAGCTCAGAGGCCAAAGCCATCTTAAAAAATGTCTTGAGTTATTGTAGTTTTCTACTGAACGCAAGGTAACTGAACCTATTTGGGTTTAATGTGCTACCTTACGTTGGCTAGGCACATCTGAGAAGGATTGATAGTCATTTTTTTATTACTGTTGTTCTTGTTTTAATTTAGTACATCTAATAACTTCCATTCTTAAGACACTGAGTGCACAAGACAGCCCCTTCCATCAAGAAGCTGGTGATCTGTGCAGCTAAATAATAAAGTAGAGAAGGCTCCTTGATAAAGCAAGCACGCTTACAGTCAAGGAAAGTTAAAATGCCATATGTTTGTTGCAGTCCTCTAATCTCTGTCCCTGTGTAAAATTATAGCTCTGGAGCTTGATTTTTCCATTGTGGAAACAGACTTAGAAGTTAACTGTATAACACTACTATCGAGGGATGAGATTCATGGCCATATGTCATAGATACAATTTATTCAGCATCTATTGTTTACAATTACTTTTTATACTCTTCCTCATTGTGGAGTCCAATGCATGTGATAATCAGATATATTAAAATGTGGGTTTTGGTATTTAATATTCACCAGAGATAAAAGTACAATTTAATTTATGCATGCTTGCCGTTCTCTTTCCTCCAGGCTCACTTCTCTCCTTTTCGTTAAAGAGACACTGAGCAGATATCAAATATATTCTGAAACAGCCAAAAGAACCTTTATATATTTTTATAAACATGATGGTAGAAAATGTTCATTTGGTGAGTATTTTTAGTATAACAAATATACAAAATAATTCTGTTAAAGAATAATCTGTTCAGGGAGAAGAATTTACACCCTCCACCCCCAGTGAATACATTATTTTTAGCCACCATAGAATGTGTTTGGTTTCAAGGCAGGCTATTAAAAGTTTCCTTGGGTTGGGAATTTCTGAGTTCGGGGTGGGTTTTCAAGCTGTAACACATGGCGTCTTCTTTTTTTGTGATTTGGTCACAGTTGGCTGAAAGTCAATTACTTTGAATTTGGGCAACTTATGTTTGTAACACATCTAGACAGGGTGCATTTAAAGAATGACGACAATATGCAGAATGTCTCTAAACATGCCCACAGTTGAGCTCACTTTAGTATTTTAGATTTGTAGAAAATGAAGGGCAGAAATGATTATATATTTCCAACTCACATATCAGCCAATCTCTGAAAAATCTGAAGCACTTTCCATCTCTAAAATGATCTGGTAGTCTGCATGTCAATCTAAGAGGCAGTTCACAGGGCAAACTGGTTGTATCTAAATATTTTCTCTGAGGGGAAGGGCAGGCCAGCTCGTTGATGGCATTGGAAATAGAGTAGCAAGAGCTGGGGGCTGGTGGTGATATCTAGCGTTGAGACCCCCGGTGTGTTTAGAGGCATGGGCTATAGATGAAGAGGAAGAAGCCAGTGAGGCAAGATGGCTGCCACAGTGCAATTTCTCACTAAAAATTGGCTAAAACAATGCATGAGATCGTCAAACACTGGCTTAGTCCTCTTTTGCATCATCTGAATAATAGATCTGTGAGAGGAATGGAATTTTTCTGGCTCCAGTCTTGTCAACCAAAACCTTTCAAACCTCCCCCTGATAGCACCAAAGCTAGGCTTTGGGAGCTTGGCTGGGCGCTGTGTGTTTATTCTCTGATAACATTTGTTTTTATTTTTTAATGGTTTTTTGTTATTTGTGACTTATGTGGCTTCATCCAGCTGGTGGCATGAAGAGGCAGGGCTAGTTTAGTGTGGATCCAAAGGATGGTAGGTCGAAGGTACTTTCTTCTGTTTTTAAGCACTGCTCACCCCGCTTCAGGCCTTGAAGGGCACTGCAGAAGGAATCATAGAGAAGAGACTTTCACTTGAGAGGGAATTTTATTCTAACTCTATCAGCTGTCATATTTGCAACCTCCGAATTTGAATGTGTTTTTGTTAATGAGTTTTTCCTTGAACTTATGAATCTGTCACTTGTGGATGAACTCTCTCTCCTCTTCGGTGACCTGTTTTGTATGATGAAATAGATTTATAATCTTCATTAAATAAATTGCCCATCATTATGCACAGGGACCCCTAATCCCTGGCGTGTATCTTTTGTGTAGCCACTACAGTCGGCTTATGATATATCAAGGGGGCTTTTCTGATCCTTGTTTACCCAACATGCCCCAATTTAAGCATCCATATATTGCTGCATGTTTATCAGAATCAGACTTATGCTTTAGAATCCAGGAGAAATCTTATCCTCCTTGAAGCTTTTCCTATGCCCCTAGTCCTGAGAATCACCATTTAGAAAGCACCTGTTATCTCCACATCCTGTGATAGGTCCTTGTTTTTCCTATGAGACAATGTAGGGTGGTGGTATTGATACATGTTTTATCTCTGAGTCCTAGTTTCATACTGTGGAAAAGGGGGATTCTCAAAACACAGTCTTTCACAGTACTTGAGAGTTGCTTGAGAGTTAAATAAAATGGGGGCACCTGGGTGGCTCAGTCGCTTAAGCATCCGACTTCAGCTCAGGTCATGGTCTCATGATACATGGGTTCGAGCCCTGCATCGGGCTCTGTGCTGACAGCTAGCTCAGAGTCTGGAGCCTGTTTCAGATTCTGTATCTCCTTCTCTCTCTGCCCCTCCCCTGTTCATGCTCTCTCTCTCTCTCTCGCTCTCTCGCTCTCTCGCTAGCTCTCTCTCTCTCTCAGAAATAAATAAAACATAAAATAAATAAACAAACAAATTAATTAATTTAAAAATGGCATCTATAAGGGTTAGCTCAGTACACATATTTAGCACCAAATGATTATCACTTCCAGTCCTAAAAGGGATAGGGAAGGTAGGTATCACTCATATCTTTGCCAGCCAGTAAGTGCTGGAACTGGAATTTAGAATCAAGTTTGTTGGACAATAAAATCCAGGCTCCTCTTTGTTTCCCATGTCTTTCCCTCATCTAAGTTCCTAAAATACTGATCTTTAGCAAATTCAGCTCTGTTAGAATCTGTATTCTGGTGTAGTTTATGTATGTACCCTATATCCTCAACTATATTGGCACTGACGTTAGGTCAGGCACAAGTTTGTATTTTATACTTTTTAAAAAAAAATATTTTATTTATTTTTGAGAGAGAGAGAGAGAGACAGAATGAGCAGGGAAGAGTCAGAGAGAGAGGGAGACACAGAATCTGAAGCAAGCTCCAGGCTCTGAGCTGTCAGCCCAGAGCCCAATGCGGGGCTCGAACCCACGAACCGTGAAATCATGACCTGAGATGAAGTCGGACGCTTAACTGATTGAGCCACCCAGGCACCCCCATATTTTATACTTATAAAAGGGTCTTCAAGAAGTGAGTTCATTGGTTGTACAACCATCAGGATCATCAATTGTGTTGTGGCTTTGTGTATTGTTATGTTTTGTTTTGTGTTTGATACTTGTTTGCATGGTTGATTGATATGTGGTTATTTCCTTGGTTATTCTTTCTTTATTCAGCATCGTACAGTTTATTTATCCATCAGCATTTGTTGAGAAATACACTATTGACTTCAGATGATACTGGCCACAGGAACCTCCTTTTATGAGAATATGCAGTGTGCAGTTTTGATGTGATACCAGTATTGAGAATTCAGCTATATTATAGTTATATTAGCTAAATTGATTACTAAGCTGAAGATTCACAGGAGAGGGGATATAAGCAGAGAAAACTGACCCTTTTTAAGAAAGGTCCTAGAGTCCTTTCCTTGCTCATGATTTGAATTCTAGCTGAAGAAAACCAGAGATGGATCCTATGGACAAAAATCAGCTCTTACGCATTGCACATCGCTGCATCGGATTTTAGATTTGATTCAGTCCTTGCAAAGGGAGCATAATACCACCCCATCTTCCATTATTAGCTATAAAAGCATAAATGAATCTTCAATTTAAATGAAATAGAAACTTAAAGAAAAACAATTATCTTTAAAAAAACGGGAAACAGAACCGATGGACCCCAAATATTAGGCAAAAGTACACGGATACTAGAGCATTTGGTTTCATTACTCAGGTTATAATTTATATGCAGACATAGTATGTTGTGTATGATTTACTATTCAAAATGCAATCAAGTCATCTTTGTTTGATAGATTGGTATTTTGAGTTTTCATAACAAAAGCGTTTCTAGACACTATTGCATGATTCCCTTCCGACTTGGTATTTGAAACCAGATAATAGGCTATCTTATAAAAACAACATAGACATCTCTACTGTGCTCGCGAGGACCTCCATGGATCATCTGAAATGAAAGTCATCTCCCATGTCAGGAGGGAATAGTGAGGAAGTACTCTTGATTCTGGCACCTTGCAATGTTTACTTCTATTTACGTAGACAGAGATTATCCTTTAAGCAGTGGCAAGGACTTCCGACATTGTTGAAATGCATTTTTGCATCACTTTTCAAAGTGCCCCTGTGCAGAGACCATTGCTCTGCATGGAAACTACCTAGGGACAGAGAAATGAAAAAAAAATGCATGTCCAGCACATGGGAAGGTTCAGCCCTTGTGGACTGAATGCCCGTAAGAGATAAGAAAAAAAATCTGAATATGGTTTTTATTCCTACTGCTACTGTTCAGCTATGGTAGGTTTCAAATTTTCCATTTCCCAAACTGGGAATAAATGCTTATCTAATAGATTATCATAGGGAAGTATAGAAAATAAAGTGTCTAACACAGTCCTTGGCACACAGCAGGCCCTGTATAATTTCCAGTTCCCTTCCTGTCCCGTGAAGAATGCATCACGTTGGTCAACTATTACTGTGTCTGCCCAACAGCAAATACTAAATCAGAAAGTAATAAATCCAAACACATGACTAGTAGCCTTTAATGGATCTGCTTCATTTCACATCTCAGCAAAATGTTTGTTTCAAATTAATGTGTCCTGACATAAGGAGGGGGTGTTTTCAGCCAAAATATTTAATTTGCAGCTGTCTCATAATTGATAAGTTGTCAGAGGGCCATGTGTAAATGATTGCTCTGGTGACAGGCTACTGATGATGAACGATCTGAAGGAGGGTTTTTAACGTAAGATGGTAGCTACCTGCCACGTGCCTCTGCCCTTGGTTGTTTGAACTCCATAATGGTCTCTTAACTTGGTTGACCAGTGAAGGAACCCCACTGTATCTTTTCTTACTACTGGTGGCCATTAGAGAATAGGGGGATTGGGAAGTCAGTTGGAATTTACACAAACTTAATTTCAGTTTTTGACTTTGTAAGCTGGTAAAACTGGCCTGGCACACTTAGAGATTGCCAGCTAGCTCAGGCAACTCTGCCTAGCTTTCCTTTCTTTTTCTTTTCCTTTTTGGCTAAAAAGGAAATTTCTTTCCTCTTCTTTTCCTCTCCTCATCCTATGTTGTTGGAACAACCTGAACACCAAGTCAGCACAGAGAAGATTAAAAAGAAAAATAGCATATGTGGTGGCTGCCCGCTCTAAAGAAATTAACTCTTTCGTGAGTACCTGCTCTTAGCTAATGTTTAATCAAGGGGCTGTTTCATCTCATCTAGTGCTTACCCTAATTAATCTTCGTTAACATAGGCATTAATATTCCCACACAGAAGAAAAAAAATGGATGGTGGAAGTTAAACAATGGATACCCGAAGTCACACATGTCCAAGTGAGAGAAGCAGCATTCAGACTCAGAATGGCCTAAATTCAGTGTACTTCTGCTATAAACAAAATCATGATTAGTATGACTAAGAGAAAGACTAATACTTAGAATGCAGAAGATTGATCAGTCAGTAATCAGCTACAGTTGAAATTTTCAGGAGTGCCTCCGTGGCTCAGTCAGTTAAGCATCTGACTCCTGATTTCGGGACCAAGCCCCACGTCAGGCTCTGTGCTGATAGTATGGAGCCTTCTTGGGATTCTCTGTCTCCCTCTCTCTCTCTCTCTCTCTCTCTCTCTCTGCTACTCCCCTGCTTTAGTTCTCTCTCAAAATAAGAAACTAAATATAAAAAAATTAAAATTGAAAATTTCAGATTCATTCAAACAACAAATATTTCTAGGAAAGGCAGAGTTTTTCATTTCTGCAGAGTTATGTAGCCTTGGGGGCCATGCCAATTTCATAGTATGTTCAAGGTCGCTTGCCACTATTAGGACAGCTATAGATTCCCTAATCTGTGGGGAACTTTAATCACAGATTGCTTTTAGGGAGCTTGTGCAAATCCTGAAGTGAAAATAGTTAAAGTACATTAAGATTCCATACTGAATGATTCAGCAGCAACTCTTTCTATATGAATATTAATAACATTTCACGGAGTAACAGATGTTCATTTTTTTACTTCTTTTCTTCTTCTGGCATAGCTATTATTGGTCAAATTACTAAACAGATATGTATATTTTTTCCATTCACTTATTTACTAATTTTGGTCTCCTATTAACTCTTTTGTGGTTATTTATCTGTTATTTTGTGTTCAGAATTATGCAAATCCAATTACTACTCTCAAAAATTACTGTGTAGGAGAAAATATGTTGCTGTCAGACTGGGGCACTTTCTAATGTGCTATTTGAGGGACACGGTGTGGTCTGTATTTTATTGAGCGCACACTGGAATTTTTGCTTAAAAAGGCCATTTGTGGCCAGATGATAATACCTGTTTGAAAAATTAAGTTTCCTACTCAGGTATAATGACTCCCTAGTGATGCTGTTCATCTACAATTTTAATTCACAATTTTATTTTGGTCCTCTAAGATGAAATTGAGAGGACCTTCATCTAGTACCTCACTTTTATATAGATAAGGCTGCTTTCTCTACTCTATAGGTGGCCAACAAGTAAGGTTATTGCCCTGCTTCACCTCTTTTTAATAAAAATACAAAAACTGATTCCAACCTCATCATTGAATATAGAATAGCCTTTTCTTTTTTTTTTTAATGTTTTGTTTATTTCTGAGAGAGAGAGAGGGAGAGAGAGAGAGAGAGAGCATTAGCAGGGGAGGGCCAGAGAGAGAGGGAGACACAGAATCGGAAATAGGCTCCAGGCTCTGAGCTGGCTGTCAGCACAGAACCCAACGTAGGGCTCAAACCCATGAAACGTGAGATCATGACCTGAGCCAAAGTCAGATGCTTAACTGGCAGAGCCACCAAGTTGTCCCTAGAATAGCCTTTTCTAATGCCAAATATATGTGACTTTGTTATGACATTTAAACACACACACACACACACACACACAGAGCCAGATTCTTCAGAGTTGTATTGGCATTACTGCATAATCCAAATTATTTCAGTTATTTATTCTTGTGGTAAAATGATCATTGGCTCCAACCACAGTTTAGAGGAAATTAGGCAGAGCTAATGTGAGATCATCTCTCACAACGGTTAGAGCCAGAAAGGACTGCTTTCATATTCCCGTTCTCAGTCTTTGAGCATCTTTCACTTGGCAATTGGCTCTAGCCCTGTCATAGAGACTCATCCTTAAATTAAAGTTACACAGGCTCAGTTTTGACCCTTAATACACATTCACTGCTGCCCTCAGCAACCATTTGTAACCTACAGGCCTGAAACTCAGAAAGCGGCTGAGCTTAAGTAGGAACATCCTCCTCATATCTGCAGGCAGTTATGTCTTCTTACCCTGTCCATAGTTTTTAAATGTTATGGAGAAAAGAAAAACCAAAAACTCGATGTATCAAAATAAGAGATACACACACACACACACACACGCACAGTCACATGCATGCACATCTGCACAGAAACACAGATGCCTAGAAGCTCTGGGTTGGGAGTATCCTTAAAAATATTTTGGTTCAAAGTCCCAGCTGTTTGATAGCTTACCAGTAAGTTCAAGAAAAGTCTAGTGATGAGAACACTCATTTCATCTAAGGATATCATTATCATGTTTTAAAAACTATTTATTATTTTTATGGGTTTTTTTTTGTTCAATTTAACATTCTTTCATAGGTTGGCCAGCGGGGGGGAAGTCTCTCCCTCTTGTAGATTCTGCTCATTTGTCCTAGTTTACTCCTTTCAGACAAAATATTAAAGACTGTTTTCATGTACCAAGTGCATCTCCTCTAATCTGGCCATCCGTAGTTCAGTTCCCATGGCCCTTCAGAAAGTTTGAGGGGGTCCTGGGTGGCTCAGTCAGTTAAGTGTCCAACTTCAGCTCAGGTCATGATCTCACAGTTTGTGACTTCAAGCCCCGCGTCAGGCTCTGTGCTGATAGCTCAGAGCCTGGAGCCTGCTTGGGATCCTGTGTCTCCCTCTCTCTGTGCCCCAACCCCCATTCATACTCTTTCTTTCTCTAAAAAATAAACATACAATAAAAAAATTAAAATTATAAAAAGAAAGTTTGACAGCCACTCCCATACACTGCAGGCAGGAATGGGAAATAGGTGTAGATTTCCTGAGGACAATTTGGCAATATGCAACAAAAGCTTTTAAAATGTGCTTATTCTTTGATGCAGTTTCTTAAAGGACTTTAGTGTAGAGAGGGTTTGAGATGTACAAGGTTCATGTACAGTGATGTGCAACACAACACTAATAACCACAACAATAAATAATAATATGAAAACCTGTAAGAACCCAAACAATGAGTGAATTAGATAATCTTGGGCTTCTGGCACAAAATGGTAGACTTCCTTCACAATAATTTATTGAAAAAGAGTAGTATAAATTGGTAACAGTAAGGAGCACTATAAAGGGAGAGAAGTCTCTGGGTGGATGAAAGAATTTAACAAATCTGTCAGGCAGAGTCTAACCAGAGAAATAGGAGATAAATAATAAGAGGTTTATGGCAAAGGGTTGGCTTCCATGACTGTTGTGTCTCATCAGGTAGGTTTAAAATCCACAGTCTAGGCTCAGGAAGGGCAGAGGGGATCTCAGGGATGAGCTGAAGCAGCTGTCAACAGGTGGATTAGATCCTTTCTCAAGGAAGCTTCAACTCTGCCCTCAAGCCTTTGACTAATTAGACCAGGCCCACCCAGATTATCTAGGATAATCTCCCTCATTTAAAATCAACTGATTGGGGACTTTTAATATCATCTACAACTACTTTCATAGCAGCTGCTATGTTAGCCTTTGATTGAACTGGGAACTTTGGCCTCACCAAATTGATACATAAACTATGACTCTAGAAGATGGAAAATGGATGGAAGAGTGTATCAGATAAATCAGAGAGGAAAAGTCCCAGCATATATAATACACTGATGGGGTTCAGCTTGATAGGACTCCAGGGATGCATTTTAGCAGAGACTTGGAAGTGAAGCAGAAGAGTAGGTATTTACTAAAGGTCAAATGACCTCCTCTCTTCTTTCTTCCTTGGATTGTCGCACAATAAAAATCAGAGTTTTTCTCTATGGAAGCAGAACTAATATCTGGGAAGGATTAGAACAGCCAGTGTGGGTGCTGGCAGATGAGAGTGAGGCCTGCCTCATTTAGCATTTAGAAGAGGTCACCAGCCTGACGGTGAGCTCAAGATCTGGTCACACAAAATTGAAACAATGAACAAATGTGGTCCACACACACAGATACAGCTCTCGGGCAGGGGTCTGTTTTCTCATCCTTAACCATAGATGGCCAACCAGAATCTTCTTGACTTGAAGAAGAATGCAGCTTTTTTCTTCTTTAAAGAAAGAGCACATAGAAAAACTGCCCCAGAACAAAACAGAAAATTCAAGAATTGGAAGATAACTTATGATAATATAACTATTATATTCAGAAAGATTTGAGAAGATAATACAATTCATAAAACAAGAACAACATGCTATGAACAAAAGTGACAAAAGAATCCTAAGATCTATAAGATCTATAGATAGATATATACATATACATATATGTATACATATAGGAGGTCTTATACATATAGATGTATATGTGTGTGTGTGTGTGTGTGTGTGTGTGTGTGTGTGTGTGTGTATATCTTAGGATATATATGTAAGATATATACCATATATCCAAAAGCAGGAAAATTTTAACAGTGGGAAAATATGAGAAAATATTACAAAGTTATTAAAATCTATCTGTGTACTTGAACATATGACAGTTAAAAGTTCCACCAAATGAAAAGAGAAAATATAGCAGGAGAAACTAAAGACAATGCAAGAAAATTCTGAGAGCTAATGGGAGGCAAGATCTAACAGTTATAAGTTTTCATTGAGTGTTGAATAGGATAAAGGAGATAACACCCACAGTTAAATATATCAGTGTGAAATTTTAGAACACCAAGAGTAAAAAAAAAATCCTTAAAGTTCCCAGAAACAGAGAAAATTTTAAAACTACAAGTCACCTCTGAAGGAGGTCTTATCAGGGACAACACATGCTTCAAGACAATGGTACCATGTCTTTAAACTAAAACTATAAGGGAAAATGATTTTGATCCCAGAATTCTACTAGCTAATGGTTAGTAGCATGGTGAATTGATGGGTTGTTTTATTTGTTTTTGGAGCATTTTTATATTATTTTATATTACTCTGATATTCTCCAAAGACTGATATATCTTAAATTTTATAAGCGTGAAATCAGAAAGACAAACACAAAAGACCATATGTAGTGTAATCAGTGCTTAGCAGTGCAAGTTTGTTACATAACTCCTTAAAAATACTTTATTTCTACTGAGCAGTGGGCTGAGATTGCATTAGCCTTTCTGGTGACAGTAGTTTTTTCTGAATCCTATTGAATGCATCAGCAGCCAAGGCACCTAAACTATTTTTCATTTGTATGTCCCTAAGGCATATCTCCGTTGCTCAGGACCTCAGCATTTATTTCTTAGTTGTTTGTAGTGATGTCCAAAGATTTGCATTATCCCTTTTCAATTTTATTTTTTAATTCTGGTAGCCCATCATGTACGTTGTCAACATTTTGTGGATGCTTATTTTTATCTTAATATATGAAACCTAAACTAATAACTCTGTTAGTCCTAAAGCAAAAACAGCTTAAATCCTTTGCTTGTCATCTTACTGTATCTGGGTCTGTGTAGGAGAGGAGGAAAAATTACCCTCTGTAAGGAAGAAGAGGCCTTAATTCCCCTTGGCTCCAAAGGGACTGCTTGTCTCCCTGGAAAAGGTCATTTACAAAATTGTTTCCTTTTGGCCCAAAATAGATGACACACTTCCCCTGGAGCGAATGATTCACCCTCGTTTCATTGGATTTAATCATTAGGCTAGATAATGACTTAATGAGTGTAAACTCCTTATTCCTTTGAGGCAAGGACATTGGGACATCCGGGTCTCATTCAGTTCACCCAAAGATACAGTAGAGCTCATGGAAACTCACATCTTGCAATGAGCTGGTCATAATTTAAGGGTGAATGGTTAACCCACAGAGTTGTTTAGATTATCATAATAAGCAGAACAATTGTATTTTGGCTGATTTGGGGGGAGAAGAAACGTGTTGGATAGTAATCAGCTATTTTAAATAGTTGGGTTGATCTATCAATCAAAATTACCATCTAACAAAAGAAGTACTATACTTCCCAAAGTCATAACATTTCTATCATGACAACTGGCATGGTGTATTATTAAAACCAGCCTTTCACTTTGTTTTCATTCCTTCTAAGACACTGCACAATTTGAGACAGGTGAAATGTTAATTACTGGTCTGAAGATGTAGAGAATGACTAATCGAATAATGTGGTAGCTCATTGAGATTCTACCTTATGTATAGACAAATCTTAATGATGGTATTTAAGAATAAAAATAGAAGAGGCTAATTTTAAATAACTATGGAAAGTGGTTAAATATACATATTTAACTTGCCTTTGACTTTTTTTATGGGCACAAAAATAAAATTGAACACTATGGAACTCACAAGCTGGGAAGAAAAGTCAATCAAAATTTAATACTCAGAGCCCTTTACTGGATCCTGGGCACTTGGTGGACTTAAAACAGTGTCCCCATGACAAAACTATTTATCACTGAATGAGGGGGACAAGAAAGATGCAAGAGTTTCCTATAAGCAAAGGGAAGTGAAAAAAACAACACACAGCACAGACAATGGATGTAAGGACAGAGGCTATATCAAGATGATCATTGGATTCACAAACAGATGGGTGGAGAGAGGGCGTGAAGAGGCAGAAGATGAGAGGAACAGCAAGTATGGCTGTGCAAATATCTATGAGATTAAATATCTAAGTGAAGTCAGTTAGAGGCAATATTGGTTGTCCCATTTTAGTTGTGGGGAAGAACTGTAGATGTAGAAAACACCATTAAAGAACATACAATCCATTTCTCTTAAGTCAAAAGGGTCTGCACTCATTCCAGTAAGATAATACAAAAGCAATCTGGTTTATCTACAGAGATTTCTCTGCCTTACAGACAAACTATTCTGGTGGTTCCATGTTTAAAGTGGTCCTCTGGGGACAATATTTCTGGGCAGTTCATTGGCACTTTTTAAAGGAAGTACTCAGGGGCGTCTGGGTGGTTCAGTCAGTTAAGCCTCCAACTTCATCTCACTTGGGTTCAGGTCATGATCATATGGTTTGTGAATTCGAGCTCTGCATCAGACTCTGCAATGACAACATGGAGTCTGCTTCCAATCCTCTGTCTCCCTCTCTCTCTGTCCCTCCCCCGTCAAAATAAATAAACTTAAAAAAAACTTAAAGAAAATAGTGAGTACTTAATGAATACCCAATTCAGTATGCAAATAAATCAAATCAATATTTATCAATAGAATATATCCCTACCTTACTTTTAAAGTCTAATGTTGAAACTACTAGGGTGCTCTGAGGATTCCCCACTCTCTTTCTGCTGATACCACCTTGCGCCTCAGCACAGCTATATCAAACCTTCTGCCCATGTCTCTATTGAAAACGTACAAAACAAACCATTTGCTTCTATATACAGAAAGAAGAAATATTGAGGGCTTCAATCGTTTCATTTTAGAACATGTCCAAGAGAAATAGAACTAATATAATTGGATCTCTTTAAAGAGTTTTTAAATATCCACCATGAAATACCATGCGTATTCAATTTCACAAGGTACATTAGCTGCACCTGGAGCCAAGAGAGTGAAAAAGGTAGGGGTAAGTGACCTGCACAAGTCAATTAAATTCTGTGAGCCTCAGTTTCCAGAGCAGTAAAAATATACTTATTAGTGTTTTTAAACTATAGAAGCATTAGGTGCCATGATTCTTGTTATTTTCTGCTCTGTAACTTTGATCTAGACCATCCAGCAAGTCTAAGACTTCTTTGTCTAATAATATGATTGAAATACAGGATCTCCAAGACTAGGCTTAAAATAGTCATGTATATTGGACTTACTTGCTCTCCAAATTGCTTCCATTAATGATAAAATCAAATTCTAATACTGGGCATAACCTATTTTATCAGGAAGAGTTTCGGCTTCCAAATAACAAACCATGTGTATCTATGAGACGGCTTCCACTAGACCAACCCTTCTAAATGATCTATTGACATTGGTATGGCCCATCAATTGATGCTTTCATTTAAGCTTGCTTAAGAACTGTATTTAACAAATGGCACTGAGAACTTCTAGTGTCAACCTGTGAGGCAGCTCTGCTCATCTGCATTTGTTAAGGTTGTAAGAAGAGTAACCAACCTGTCATTTTCTGGTGCATCCTAATTAAAAATAGAAAATGAAAATAATGCTATGCTCTCATCAGAGGCACTTAGCCTGATTGAGCTCTTGCTTTTTGTTCAGCATAAAATTGCTGCAAATATTTTCATATGTCTAAAGTGGGGATAACAGAGAAAATGCAGCGAATTTACAGGCACTGATGTTACCACTACTTCCTGGCAGTCACTCTATTCTGCTAGTTTGCTGGATTCGTTGGGATTACTGATCTCACTAACACCTCACAAAGGACACCAGTTATCTTCTGTTACAAAAGAACTTGTCCTAAACATGCTTAGATTAGTCATTGCCCTCAAAATAGTTCTAAGTAGGCACTTCTAATTAGCGCCAAATATCTCAGGCAATTCTACAACCTGACCTAGAGCCAAGAGAGATTGTATCAGCTGACATCAAACCCTGTCTTCAGTCAGCATTCAACAGATCAGATGGGATTCTGTGCCCGACATTCTCCAGAATAAATCCCGACCGCAAAAATCTTTTGGTTCTCTGTACACCATCTGGATATAATCTGGGTGGTTTATAGGACTCATTCCCCAGTTAGCTTGCTGAGGGCAAACATTAGCTGTTAGATCAGTTAGGCTGGTGTGGATACCTCAAGTGGGAAGATTATTACAGATTAATAAATAAATTCTAATTTGATCTAGAACAAAGACCAGAAATTAAAGGTATTGAATCTATCTGGAAGTGATATGTCTAACACGCTATATTGGAACAAAGATGTTTCTCTTGTGCTGCCTGGGCTGCAGAGCAGGGTGTATATTATACCAGGTCCAGGCCACCTGAAGAGTTAGCTTCTTGGGGTTTAGCAGAGAGTGTCAGATATGAGGGAGCAGGATGGAAACTACGGAAACTGGGACATTAGCCACAGGGAGATTTGAGTCAGGGGACTAGAAACGCGAGAAATTCCCTCAAGTTTCTAAATGTCTACACCTGAAAATAAGCTTTGTAGGTAACCTGGGGTCTCTATGAGAGATGAGAAGGGTCCAAGCAGCCTGGGGTCCCTTGGGCATACTCTCTGGTCTTTTCTAAGAAACTATGCAAAAATTTTTCAGAGATTCTACTACGGCATTTTAAAAAATATGCTTTAGTTTTTAGAGCAATTTTGGGTTCGCAAAAAAATCGAGCAAAAAGTACAGAGATTCCCCACATTCCCCCTGCCCTTCTATGTGCCCAGCCAGCCTCCTTCGCCATCAACATCCCCCACCGGCGTGGTGCATTCATTACAACCAATGACCTTACATGGATGTGGCATTACACCCAAAGGCCATAGTTTCTGTTAGAGTTCACTCTTGATGCTGTACATTCTCTGAGTTTGGGTGAATGCACTGGTGTCTCATACCCACCATTACTGTGTCAGACAGAAGAGCTTCACTGCCCTAAAAACTCTGTGCTCTGCCTATTCATCCCTCCTTTCCCCTTATCTTTGGGACTTTTAAAAGTACATATGAATCAATGTAAGAATAACTTTCAGGTGGGTAAGAGTGGCCAAAAGAATGGCCCAGATGAACTCTTCTGCTAATGGGATTTTTAATCAGATTCTCCCACGTGATACCATCTGTGGAACGCAGTGCATATTTGCCTTGCTGAGGGTGTCTACATCACATATTACATAAGGATGCCACGAAATGATGCCAGAGGCTCACTGGGCCATTCTAGCTGGTCAGCACTCCACCCTTACATCCAGGGGTTGATGGCCTTTCCACCGGCGTGAAGGCCGGAGGCTTCTGGAGCAAGCCTCTGAGTCCTGCCGTGACTCATATCCTCAGGAGATGCTGTGTTCATTCTGTCTCCCCAAAGCGAGTCCCTGCCTATGTGCTGAGAAATCTAACAAGCAGACAAAAGAGCGGCCTGCTCAGACTCCAGCAATTCACCAGGGCCTCCACCTGTATCCACAGTCGGGACACTCCGCACATCTGCCTGGTGACAGAGGCCTCACTGAATCCTCGGCTATAGGACCCATCATCAAACTCTTGCTTATTTCACCGGAAGAACAATGACAGGGACAAATACTTCTCACTGGCCTTCCCTCTCTTTTTTCCATCCCTCCTAGATATCTGGCTTGTTCTCAACTTTTAGTTTGCCAAGTCCAGGCTCATCTAGGGGTCTTTCTTCTGGAATCGCCCATGGATTCCTTTCTTTGCAGCACTTCCCGTAAAATTCCATCTCGAATTGTCTTTTTTATTCTTTACAAATAAGGAGGCTGAGTTCTTTTCAGTATAGCCGGCCCCTAAGAGCAGAAAGGAAATAAGTGTGTTCTCTTTGCCCAGGATCAGACATGCAGAAAATGAGCAGGCAGTCCCCGGAAGCTGTGTTTGGGGTCATGCGTTACCCTCTAAGATGGACTGAGGAGCAGACAGAGCTGTTAGTCGCCTGGGTCTTCGAACAAAAAGGCATGGGAAAAAAATCTCTGGCAGCTGAGACATCGCTGGGAATGGAACAGCAAGGAATCTGCATTTTCAAGTCTCGATGCATCCAGCCAGGCCCGAGCCCCGGAGCTGACGGGAGGGCTCCCGCGGCACACTGGCAGTGGTCCATGTTGGCTGGGCCTCCTTCTGGTTTTTACATATGTACACCGGGAGCCAGACACACTGGGTATTCTCTTCTTGGCACTGCATGTGCTCAGCTCACACAGGGCTGCCCTGACAGGCGTGGAGCTCATACACATGTAGGAAGAATGTAGGAAGGTTCCAAGATTTATTTATTTCTCTCTCCTCTTCTATTTCCCCGTAGAGAGCCACGCTAAGCATGCAGTGGAAAACAAAGGAAAAGCATTCAGTGTCAGTCCTCTGAATCAAAGGAAGTTAATAGTGAACCATCTCAGGCCTTATATTGACCATTAATGATCTAAATGAAGACCTGGAGTTCATGAGGTTTGCTGGCAGCATAATCAGCATCAGTCAATAAGAGTTGCAGAGGAATAAGGGCATTCCGGATGGGCTTTAAAGTTAGGAAATCTGATGAAATGTCTGCTGGGGATATTGGATTTGGGAACCTTTCAACCAGCCTTCAGGAAAACACTAAGTGCTGGTGTCATGAGTTCAAGAAAACAGCAGCCAGAAAACATTCCGGAACTCTTGTTTACATGGTCACTACTTCACAGTATGTTTGTGGAAAATGAATAAACATCACATTTAGAAGCCACTTTAGTTTTTGTCATAATTATCTGAGTGCAGCTAATGACTTCAGATTAGGCTTCCATAAAACATGTGACCATATGAAAGTCTGGACCTCATATTTTAGTGTGTGATGTGGAATTTCCCCTGAATGAGTATTCAGACTTTCCAAGGCACGAGTGGTCTAATTTGAAACGGCACCATTCTCTTTCCCTCACCTCAGTCAGGCTAATTGTCTCAATGAGGAAGGTCAGCAAAATACTGATGCATGATATCAGTAATATTCAATTTGCTTAACACATCCTTCACTTATTTTCTCAACACCAATTGTGCTGTCCTCTGGCTTCCCCATCATTTGGTCCCTGTTCTCTCCATACACATGGGTCAGGCTTTTATTTAACTAAGCAGATCTTATACACTGCCTGGAACCTTATTCTTTCCAGAGAGATGTGGGTCCCCAGAGGAAGAATAGCCCAGTGGTGAGGGATCCACGGATCCTGTGAAGACCATATCAGTTCAGCTGGACAAATGTCGTTGTTCCTTTCAGCTCCTATGTGGGGCAGATCTCTGGCACAACACATTATGGGTGAAAATGTAAAAGAATAACCTATCAGTGGAGGACAAGGGAATAGAAAGACAGTGTTAGTAGATGCTTTTCAGTTTTTGATATGAGGGAGGAAAGGTTAGGAGAGAAAATGACTTGGATCCCCCCTCACCCATTCCTAAACACCACCTCCAGGCTTCCCTACCCTCACCTCTCCCTCTTCCGTCTCTCTCACACTCACACACACAAGCACACATGCAGATGACTACCTTTTCTTTCAGTGTAGGAATTGTGTCTTATTCACCTTTGTATCTCTGGAGCCTTCCCTATTGGTAAGTGCTATGGACTAGATGTTTGTGTTTCCCCCAAATTCCTGTGTTGAAGCCCTAATCTTCAACGCAATGGTATTTGGAAGAGAGGCTTTGGGGAGGTAATGAGGCCATGAGTGGTAAACCCTCAAGAATAGAATTCGTGCCCTTACGAGGAGAGAAAGAAAAGAAATGATTTCATGGAAGGATACAGCAAGAAGGTGGCCATCTGTCAAGTAGGAAGAGGGTCCTCACCGAGAACCTGCCCATGCTGGAGACAGAGCTGAGAGTTCCAGCCTCCAGAATTGTGAGAAATAAGTGTTTGTTGTTTAAGCTGCCTTGTCTCTGGGATTTGTTAGAGCAGCCTGAGTTAGCACTGTAAGCAGTCAATAAATGTTAAATAGATTACTCAAGGTGAAGCATTTTGAGATACTGTTTAATTTTAATATCTCCGTAAAGTGGTAAATTGAAATAGAAAACCCCATCTTCCTCATGATTCCCATTTTGTAGCTTGGAAAAGACGTAAAGAAAATATTTTATAATTCAAACAAAAGACTCTGATCAGCAGAGTCCTATTTGGGCTTGCATCTTTAATCCCTGTCCTTAATAGCTACTCTGTGCTGCTTCTCAGTCACTTGGAGAGGTAAGGGAAGGATGGCAGCTGAAATAGGGCTTCTGCATAGTAAATAATCAGATGGTGGTATTAACATCTATTGCAATGACTATTATTCTAATTTTCCCGTGATGTGTAATTAGCCTACTCAATATATAACTCAAGATTTAGAAAATGGCTAAAAAGACAGCCAAAGGAAATAGGATTAAGCAATGTCATTTACTAGTTTATTTAGAAATGAAAGCCTAGTGCAGGCCCCAGCCTTAAACTGGCCACACTAACTTGGGGGTGTGGCTCTGCAGCCTTGTAGGCAAAGGTAGCAGGCTCTGGGTCATCTCTGAGCCCCCCACATCCACCACTAAGATGTCCTGAGAACAGTCCACCCAGAGATGGCTGCTTCAGGTGCCAGAGACCAAAATGATAAAGCTGGGCCACATGAGGCTGTGGTCTTCCTCAGGTACACATAAGTGACAGTGGACATTCTCTCTGTAAGCAAATGCACAGATAAAGCACAGAACTCCTCATTCATTTGTACTTCAACAAATGTTTATTAAATACCTACTAAGCCAGGCTTGGTCCTGATCCCCGGCCTCCTCTGGTCATGAAGAAAGGCAGGCTGACCCCATTGCTGCCCTGGGGTGCATATCATCACCTCTGCCTCCTGCTAGGAGGAGGCAAATCCAAGAGAAATGGACGAGGGCCTTATGGAGAATTCTGGATGGAAGCTGAATCTCTGCTGCCCCAGGAAGCCAGGCCTAGGCAGATTGTCTCTGCCCTTGAAGATGAAATGGGAGGTATCCCAAAGTTAACTTAGCCAGCTGGACCTGGGTGAGCCATGCGGGTATCAGAAGAGAACATTTTTCTCAGACTTTCTAAGTGATTCCATGCCTACCTTGACCCTTCTTTTGCTAGGCTTAACAACAAAAATGTACCTTTTGACCTAAGTCTGTCCTGCTTCTGAACCCATGTATGTGTAACCTGCCCCTTCCAAAGGGATGTGAAGCAACCCTGTCTTCCATATTCAGCTTTGCATCTTTCCTAGACCTTGACCTGCAACTGGCCAGCAATACAGCCTGATCTGTCTCCCCCTAATTGACTGCATGCCAGTTCAGCCTGAATGACCCACACTTCTCAGAACCTGGCTGGCCAGAATACCCACCAGCCATATAATTATGTGGTGAAAATAAAATAAGCAGACACTCTTATGATGCGTAATGCATAAATGCCTAAATATATGTATAAATTATTGATAAAATAATATGTGGTTTAAAACAATAAATAAATAAATAAATGAATAAGCATTTTAACGTGGAGATGAATCATTTTTTATGTGGGAAATATATAAATCTATTAAGTAATTCTTTGTAGGAAAATACAGTACAAGCAATTATGACAAGGTGGTTCTCATCTTTGCCTGTCTTCACTCTGGTTTTTGTCAGTGTCCTTCTGTGAACCTCCTAGTTTCTACTTTGCACACGTATTTTTTTTCTCCTAACTTCTAAGGATATCTTCTTATTAAGCCACCATCCAAAGCATCAATTAAGCACCTGCATATCCATAGGACTTTTTTAGGGGCTGCCTTCCCACGTATTTTCTATTTATGTGTCATTGCATGTCTCATTTCAGACTTTCCTTGTGTATCCCGGAATATTTTGTGCCACACTCTCACTGTGGGTTATTCTTTTTATCTCCATGGTTTTTTTTGTATCTCTACCTGTGATTCTATGACCCAGATTGTGATCAACCTGAATTGTTTTATAATTTCTGGTACAACTTCTATCAAGAATGACATCAAATTTAATTGTAATAGATTGAGTAGATCAGTTAGTATTCTATTTGTGAAGTTAAGATTTCTTCTTATGATTCTCTGCCCATATAGAATTTAAAACATATGAGTTATGTAGGACCCTAGTTTTCTGGGATAACAGATGATTTACTCCATTATGGGATATTTGTCCAAAGATAGATAAACTAGGAATGAGTGGTTTGATTTCATTTCTTGTAAATTTTGTGAATCAGTCCTGATTTTTTTCACTTCACACAGTGATCTATAAATTGGTGATCATGAATAAAACCTTTCCAGGCATATGTTTGCACGTATAGGAGGATTAGGAGGAATTTAACGGAGGACCAAGGGGGAGAAGAAGGGAGGAAATAGTTGGGGAGGGGGAGAGAGACAAACAATGAAAGACTCTTGAATACTGAGAACAAACTGAAGACTGATGGGTGGGGGGGGGGGGGAGATGGTCATGGAGGAGGGCACTTGTGGGGATGAGCACTGGGTGTCATATGGAAACCAACTTGACAATAAACTATTTGTAAAAAAAATTAAAAAAATAAAAATAAAAAACCTTTCCAGGAATCTGACACAAATTCTAGTTCTATGACATCTTCTCCCTCCCCGTACACCCAGTGCATTTAAAGATTCGGTAGGTGTGATTCTTTCATTCAAACAATACAATGGAAATGTAAGTGATTCTACAGGGAGAAAAGAACAGAAATAGGAACCAAGGCCTGTGCAAACTGAATCAAATGAGATTTTTAAAAACAGTAAATCTTCAAAGCTTATTTTCAGAAGAAATTGTCTTCAAAATGACTCCTACCGAGTAACATAAAATGAAAATCCATTTGAGGGTATAAAAAGGATGCTTCAGCTTTCCTTGTTCGGTGCCACAACTTTACTATTGTGAAATGTCATCTTTTTCTGTGCTAAATTTTCTTGGCCTTTTTTTGGTGTGATGTTAATGGGATATTTTCAAAATTCCACATCTGTCCTGAGCTACAAAGAAGCATTTATAACCATACGCTGTAGGCTTACTTGTTATAAGAGTTTTAAATATGGACTCTAAATACTCTACATCTTTCAAAACCATTGATCGCCATTGATCAAATAGGACTAAACTGCTTTTGAGTCTCTTTGGATCCCTTGCATAAATACATATTGAGGGACTGTTTTAAATGTCCATTAGATCTTAACATTTCTCTTTAGAGCCATTACCATCTATCATATGACTGTAAATATAGATTCAGGGATGTTTAAAACACACATTATTTACCTGGCAAGGCTTAATGTCTCCAAAAGATGCATTAGAGTCCATTTATAACTCCTCTCCAAGAATAGACCCTGAACACCTCCCATATGTGAATTTTATTTTATACCAAGGGACGAGATAATGCTACTGAGTAATTTACCCAATGTTTTAAATAAAATATATTTTCCAGGGCATGTGCGTTCAAGAATTTTGTGACTCCTTGTAAAAATAATTTTCTTTGAGCGGTGCTTTGGTAGAAGCATCCAGCCATGGTTTTATTGAAAACGCTTCTATCTATTAATAGTGCTTCAAAGGAAATGAAAATTTTTTACCTTTATTTTGTCTTTAATTAAATCTTTAAAAATTTTTTTAATTGAAGAATAGTTGGCATGTGATATTGTATTAGTTTCAGGTGTACAATACAGTGCCTGTTATATATATGACAAAATGGTCACCACAATTAGACTAGTTAGCATTTGTCAACATACAAAATAATTGCAATGATATTGTAATATAAGTTATGATGATAAGTATTCATAATTATAGTTAGTATTATTGATAATTATAGCATATTATGTTATATTCCCTATGCTGTACATTACATTCCTGTATCTTATTTATTTTATCACTGGAAGATTCTAATCCCCTTTTACCTATTTTGTCCAAACCACACACACACACACACACACCTCACACACACAGGCAACTATCAGTTTGTTCTCTTTAGTTTTGTTCTGTTTTTTTTTAGATTACACATATAAGTGAAATTGTATGGCATTTGACTTTGTCTGACTTATTTCATCTGATTTACTTCACTTAGCTAGGTCTGTCCATGTTGTCGCAACTAGCAAGATTCCAGTCCTTTCTATGGCAGAGTAATGTTACATTGTGTATGTATGAGATACCACCTCACGCCAGTCAGAGTGGCTAAAATGAGCAAACCAGAGAACTCTAGATGCTGGCGAGGATGTGGAGAAATGGGCACCCTACTACACTGTTAGTGGAAATGTAAACTGGTGCAGTCCCTCTGGAAAACAGTCTGGAGGTTCCTCAAAAAGTTAACAATAGAACTCCCTTATGACCCAGCAATAGCACTGCTAGGATTTACCCAAGGGATACAGGAGTGTTGATGAATAGGGGCACATATACCCCAATGTTCATAGCAGCACTCTCAACAATAGCCAAAACATGGAAAGAGCCTAAGTGTCCATCAACGGACAAATGGATCAAGAAGATGTGGTTTATCTATACAATGGAATACTCCATGGCAGTGAGAAAGAATGAAATCTGGCCATGTGTAGCAACATGGATGGACCTTGAGGGTGTTATGCTTAGCGAAATAAGTCAGGCAGAGAAGGACAAATACCATATGATTGCATGTATAGGAGAATTAGGAGGAACTTAACGGAGGACCAAGGGGGAGAAGAAGGGGAGAAATGGTGGGGGAGAGGGAGAGAGGCAAACCATGAAAGAATCTTGAATACTGAGAACAAACTGAGGATTGATGGGTGTCGGGGAGAAGGGGAGAGATGTGCATGGAGGAGGGCACTTGTGGGGATGAGCACTGGGTGTTATATGGAAACCAATTTGACAATAAACTATTTGTAAAAATTAAAAATAAAATAAAAATAAAAAATAAAATAAGGACATTAAAAAAATTTAAAAAATTAAAAAAATATTACATTGTGTATGTAGCATATATACTTTATCCATTCGTCTCTTGATGGACACTCAGGTTGCTTCTGTATCTCGGCTATTGCAAATTATGCTGAGATGAACATAGGGTGTACATATCTTTTTGAATTACTGTTTTTGTTTTCTTTGGATAAATAGCTAGAAGTGGAATTGCTGGATTGTATGTTAGTTCTGTTTTTAATTTTTTGAGGAACTTCCATACGGTTTTTCATAGTGGCTGCACCAATTTACTCTCTGTCTTTAGAGTGAACATGATTAGATTTTCTGTTTTTATTTAACATTTATTGTTTTGAAGTGTATCTATATTATGGTTAAAATAAATATTCCAGAAGACCTGGTGATGAAACACAGTGGTTACTGGAACAAGACAGAGCCTAGAGACCCCCTCCATATGTATGGGAACTTGGTCGTCAAGGCAGCATATAAACCAGTGGGGAAAGAATTGGGTGAGTCAGGAAGTGATGCTGGGATAATTGATTACCCCTGAGGATAAAATTAGACCCTTACCTTACACTGGGCTCTAAATGGCTCCTATGTGGATTAAGAAATTAAATGTGAGAATGAAAAACATTAAACTTTTTAGAAGAAAACAGAGATTATATTATGATCACGGGGTAGGGAGGAATTTAAGATAGAAAACGCCACCAAGTTAAAAGGAAAATATACAGAAATAAGGCTATATTTAAATGTATAACATCTATAAAAATGTTTACCAAATGGAAAGACAATCTAGAAGAAGATATTTGTAATGTATATTACAACAGAAGATTAATATCCCAAGTATATAGATAACTTCCATATATTACCAAGGAAAAACAAGTAACAATTGAAGATTGGGTAAGGGGTAAGAGTAGTATAATCATAAAGGAAGAAATCCAGCAAACATTTGAAGGGGTGCTTTCTCTTCTAGAATGATCAGGTGAAGGCAGAATAACTCAAAGCAAGGAGATTTTACCTCATCAAGCATGCAGACTTGAAAATGAGAATGCCCAGAGCTGGAGAGATTGTGACGCCACAGGAACACTCTTGTGTTGCTGGTAGGAATTTTAATTGGCATCACTGACTTCACTGTATGAATAATGTTGCAGGTGTGCATTCCCAACTCTCTAGAAACTCACTGCTAGCCTAGAACAACCTTTGCACATCTGTATCAATACGCAAGGAGATGGTTAAGGATACTCATAACTGTTTATAAATAGTGATGATCTGGAAAGAGTCCAACCATCCATTAATTGGAAGGATTAGTAAATAAATTGTGCAGTAGTCATTAAATAGAAACAGCATTTGCTAAGTATACTAATGGCAAAACAAACACATCCTGAATGGAATAGAACTACATATGTCAACATGAATAAATTTCAAAGAAAGAATGTTGAAGGTAAAATTGGCAAACTGCTAATTTAACATTTACAATCATGCAAAATAATATTTAAGTTCTTTGGATTTATATACATGAAGGGGAAAACAAAACATTCAAGGGCATGAAACACCAACTCCAGAGATAGTCCTTAATTCTGGGGAGATTTTTTCTTTTCAGCATTTTTCAAATTAGAAAAAGAAATCTGGAGCATATATGGGAAAATAGTACATTTGATAAAGTTGGGTGTATTTGGAGGTTAATTATGTTATCTTCCTATCTTTGTTAAATTCTTGAAATATTTCCAATTTAAAATGACTACACAACAGTTTCCTTCTTGACTCCCTTCCATTCCTTGTGCCACTTCCCAGAGGCAGCCCTTATTAACCACCTGTTTCTTCTAGCAATAATTCCTCTATCTTTATTTGCGGTAGAAATCCATCTAATTGAAACATTATCTGTTTCTCATGATGAAAGTGAATGATTGTATTCACTTATACTACTTCCTACCTTCCCTCCACATGTTTTAAACATAGTTGTATTAAGATTTTTAGTTCCATTTTTGGTTGACTTTTAGACTTTTTAATTTTTTTAATGTTTTATTTATTTCTGAGAGAGAGAGAGTGTGAGCAGGGGAGGATCAGAGACAGAGGGAGACCCAGTATCCGAAACAGGCTCCAGGCTCCGAGCTGTCAGCACAGAGCCCTACACGGGGCTTGAACCCACGAACTGGGAGATCATGACCTGAGCCAAAGTCGGCCGCCCAACCGACTGAGCCACCCGGGGCAGCCCTATATTGACTTTTAGGAAACATGATATACTTAAATCTTAATTTCTTGTTCTATCAATTACAGATAGTGTTTTCGACTCCTGTACTTTCTAGGATGGGCTCTTCTTACTGTTTTCCTCCCCTTCCATCTCTGCAACTTTTTCTTTTGTGCTTTTACATCATTCAGATTGATAACATCTACATTCTATTCTGTAATCATAATTAAATCTTTTGTGCTTTGTCTCTGAGCTAATTCTAAAAGATCACAATCAATAAGGGGTATTTATATTATTGTGATTATTTAAGTGATTTAAAACAGATCTTAGCAGTGTATCATGGTTTTATTACTTTTCTCATGTCACCTTTTGCTTTTTCTAGAAATTTTAATTGCCTTTATTTCTTGAATTAGCTACCAGTATTATTTTCTGAATTGTCCAAATATCCCATGGTATCAAGTATTCCATTTGAGAGGCTGATATTTTTGTAAATAGAAGTTAATCTGGACATAAAACTTAAATAGCCTACTAGTCTACTAAGAGTACAATGTAAATTCTGTCTCTAGCATTAACCAGGAGGGTATATGTAATTGATCTAGACTCATCACCAAATAGTCCTCCTATCACACGTCATTAACCAATTTCAACTAATATTTTAATTAATGAAAAATGTCAGCAATGATGTCTCTCTGTCTATCTATCATCTCTCTATCTATCTAGACTACCTATCTGTATGTCTGTGTTAATTTCATGTTGCTACAGAAGAAATTATCACAAACTTAGCTAATAGCTCTAGTTCTGAAATCTGGTTTACTTAGGTGGGTTCTCAAGGTCTTACAAGACCAAAGTTAAGGTGTTAGTCAGGCTGTGTGAAGGCTCTGAGAAAGAATTGCTTCCATACTCATTCAGATGGTTTTAGGAATGAAGTTGCATTTTTTGGCCTGTTGTCAGCCAGCAGTGGCTGTCTGCTCTTGGTGGCCACCAGTATTTCTGTTTCATGTGGCCCATTCCATCTTCAAATCTGACTTCTAAACTGCTATCAGCTGAAGAGGGCTCTCTGCTTTGAAGAGCTCCTGTGATTAGATCAAGCCCATCTGGTGCTTTAATTACATATGCAAAATCCCTTCTATGCAGCACCTGGACTAGTTCTTGACTGAATAAACAGGGTTAGGAGAATGTTGCGGGTGGGGCATCTTTAGAATTTTGCCCACAACTCTGTTACCTTCCTTCCTCCACCTCCCTATGTACGTACCTACCTGCCTACTTACCTAATCTAGCATCTAGCATCTACTTGCCATCCATCTCTCTAAATATATGCTCATCTCTATGCCATTTTATTTATGTTTTTGTTCCAGAAAGGACACAAGTTAGTTTTTGGACTTATAAAAGACAGCATGCAGTAAAAGTAAAGTGAAAAGGAAAAGAAATGCATGGGGAAAGATAGCAAATCCTCTTGACTCCTCCATTAGTGTAGGTAAGTGGGGCCAAGTCAAGGAGTAAACATCAACCACAAAAGTGGTGAAATAACAACAGCCTGTAATGGAAGAATGCCTGGTATCACTTTCCTCTATCCAGATGAGCCAGCAGCACATCTAAAGTCTGAAGAGTGAGGCTCTGATGAGAAATTGAGTGGAAGCTGGGCATCACAAGAACTCTTTTTGTCTGGGATGCCAGTAAACCTCAAGAAGTGATTTGTAAGCAATGTACATCAATCCATTTTGGAATCCTTATAATTGAAAACATGGAGCCAAGAAAAAAGAAGTATACTTTTATAGAGTAGGGACACTTGTGTGGCAGGGCATATGATTCTGCTCTCCATTCATATGAAGTGAGTCTCTGAAAATGCATACCAGGGACTCGTGTTTGGTAGGCAAATGGTGAGCATATAAGCCCTCCTATAATTGATAAGTTATGCAATCAGAGGGAACAGGTTCTGGGAAGAATAAAAGCATCCAGTCCCAAGTAATTGTGAAGTAGTATACTGCTATGCTTTTTCTGTCTTTTTTTAATTTTATTTTTTATTATTCCTAATACTTTTTGGAAGTGTACCACATACTATATGCTTTTGTGTAGAGAATGACACTTACTCCACACACCAGCCCTAGCAAGTGCATGTTCTCATTCCTGGTATGCAGAGAAATAGAAAAGAAAGAGATGAAGAAATGGAGATGTAACATGTATTACATAACTATTAGTTACTAAATACTGTGTAAGGTGCCTTTCATATTTGATTTTACTTATTCTTCACAACTCCATTTCACAGGTGGGGAAATCAACACTCAAAAATGAGACAGAATTTGCCTGGTGTCAGGCTAGCTAGACTTGGTGCACTTGGGCTTAACCCTGGCTCAAGAACTTCTCCGATGGGAGGGCAGCATGGGGATCCCAGAGAGGTGCTTAGAGGTTCTATATATATATAGGGGACATTTTCATTTTTTAAAATGTATCATATAGCTGTATATTACACAATATAATTAAAAATACACTACTCTCAGCAGTGTGATATTTCAAGTTTTAACACACTAGAGATGCCACCTATGACTTCCCCTGCCCTGGAAAAATAAATATAATAACAAACGTGCTCCACCCGGAGTCGCCTGTCTCAGGTTCCTCTCACTAGTCCTTGGCACCACTCTGTTTCAAACCTTTAATCCTGAGATTTCCTGAGTCCTGAGTCTGGGTCAGCCTCCCAGCTACACTTACATAGCACCTATTACAATGATTTTAAATAACAGTTCATGTAATTAATTTCATTTAATGTCTATCTTCCCTGCCAGATTTAAATTGTGCAAGGGTGACGAAGATAGTTTCTCACCACTGTATCTCTCGCAGTGACTTACTGAATCTATAAATAAGTGCCAGGTTAAATCATTTTTGTGCAGACCTACGATCAAAGCTTTCCTTCTGCCTCTATTTAATTGAAGAGTGCCCTGAGATTACAAGACAGGCTGCCATGCTTTTAAGGAACGGTTACCAACTGTGACTCCTTTCCAGCATGAATCAAAATTTTTCTATATAGTATGAAACCAACAACAATAACAACAACAAAAAATGGGAGGAATGGCAAAAAATTGAATGCTGACTTCTGTGACTACCAGTTTCAAACTTGGGGGTCAAGAAAATAGCCATATTGTTTGGTGATTGACTATACAAAATAAAGTTTGAACTTACGACCTATATCTAGCTTCCTAAAATACCTCTTTAATCTCTTTTATATGGAGAGTGTAGAATTGAATTTGAAACAAAATTAAATAACTATAGATGTAGCTTTCACAAAATAATGCTGAGCACAGAAGAGACCCTGATTAAAATCTGTTAAATAAGAGAATGAGTGAATGGAGGAATGAATGAATGCTCTATGGTGATAAGGACTGAAGGTTCCTGTACCCTCTAAAATTCTCATGTTGAAACCCTACCCTCCCTAATGTGCTGGTACTGGGAGGTGGAGACTTTGGGGTCATTAGGGTAAGATGAGGCTGTGTGGGTGGAGCCCTCATGACTTGGATCAGTGCCTTTCTAAGAGTTGGGAAAACTTGCTTCCTCTCTGCACTCTGGCGGGTGAGGATACCATGAGAAGTCAGCAGTATGCAACCCAGAGGCCCCACAACCAGACCATGCTGACATCTGATCGTGGACTTCCAGACTCCAGAACTGTGAGAAATAAATTTTTCTGTGTTTTATGAGCCCCCCGCCCCTCCCCCATCATAGTACATTGTTATAGCGGCTCAAGAGGACTAAGACATTTGGTCGATGCCTACATCAGCCATTGTAGCTACTGATTTTCACGTTATTCCTCCCTCACCATCCATGTTCCTCTTTTATTTTTTATCCCCGTCTCTCTCTCCAGCTGTATCTTTCCTTCAGTAATGAAGCTTTTTAAAGTTCTAGTAGAGGTACATCTTTGTAAAGAAGCTTGTTCATTTAGAAATCGCCTTGGGGCACCTGGGTGGCTCATTAGGTTAAGCGTTGGACTTCAGCTCAGGTCATGATTTCATGGTTCGTGGCTTCCAGTCCCACATCTGGCTCTTCTCTGTCTCCCTCTCTCTCTGGCCCTCCCCTGTTTGCATTAAGTCTCTCTCTGTCTCTCAAAAATAAATGTTTAAAATTTTTTTAAAAATTTACTGTTAGAAATAGCCTCCATGTATATACCAAGAAAATTTCCTCTATAAAATCTTTAGTTTTTAAAAAGTTTATTGATTTATTTTGAGAGAGAGAGTGTGTGAGCTGGGGAGGAGCAGAAAGAGAGGGAGGGGGAGAGAGAGAGAGAGAGAAAGAGAGAGAGAGAGAGAACACCAAGCAGGCTCTGCACCCCAGCACAGAGCCTGATGTGGGGCTTGAACCCACAGACCATGAGATCATGACCGGAGCCCAAATCAAGAGTCAGACACTAACCGAGCCACCCAGGTGCCCCGATAAAATCTTTACTTTAAAATAGCAACTAAGACGCTCCTACTTCAAGAAGCAAGAAAATGTGAAACCTGTGCTTCTTCTTGGTTTAGAAACAACAGAAAAAACAACAGAGAGACTCTTTTCTTTTATGAGTTTTTTTTTCTGGTAATGTTTGTGTTTTGACTTTTAAAATTACTAGGATTTTCATAAATATTTGAACCCCGTGGAACTAATCTCATCAGCATCATATTTCTAGATCTCTAAAGCAATTACAAGCTTGGAAGTGCTATTTTATTGTAATAAAAAGGAGAATATTGGTGATAGGTGGTTTGTGGTTTATTAAAGCCAGCTTGCTTAGACTTTAAAATGAGTAATTGCCAGTATAATTACTGTTTTACATTATGTGATCTGCACTTGGGTTTTTCAGTGAATCCGTCTTTCTACAGGTTTATGATGCTCTTACTTGCAGGACTAAAGAAAATATAGTTCAATAATTTAGCACCTCTGCCATAACCTATAACTGTGAATCTACCTTCCACAAAGTTGTCCTAGAGATTCTCTGAGTAAAGCCCAGGACAAGAAAACCCACAGACTCCCCGGTGCCTGACAGCCCGCCTCTTAACATCCTCCCTCTTCCTTTTCTTCGTTTGCTGGGGAGCTCGTGTCTGTCTGTCTGTCTGTCTCTCTCTCTCTCTCTCTCTCTCTCTCTCTCTCTCTCTCTCTTGCCTCAAGGGGGCGCTCTCACGCACTTGCCGACCAGGTGCTGGCAAATCTCAAGTGTGTGTCTTCACAGCACCAGACGCCAACATGTGGGTTCGGCTCACCTGTTTTTCCCCATTCTTCTTCCTTTCTATCCTATTCTTTAGGTCCCCTGACATTCGACGTAGTGATAGAAGAAGCCACTCAGCTTCTGGAAGCGTCCTAAATATTCTCTTCCTCTAAATGCCCACAGTGCGTATCGGTTCTAAGACCCCGTTGTCACTCATGTGTACTTTCTATAGAATTTGTTTTGCTTATATTTGTTTTATCAAAAAATAGATTACAAGCTTCACAAGGCCATGGCTTTCTTCTTCCCTTTTTTATTACTCGTAGTAGCTAGTTGCTTATAATAGGTGGTAATGAAATACAGAAAGGAGAGACTAACTCTGCAGGCTGCTGCTTCTTGGTCTGAAGAAGTTGCTGAAATCACCCCAGGGAATCAAGGCGTGCGAGGCACATGTGGGTTCTCCTATTCCTGGATTTGGCACTAGCTTTCTTTTTTCTCTTGAAGTTTAGGGGGTCAGGAAAAAAATGAATGAACAGAGAGCTTTTTAATGACATGCTAGTAGTCTTCTGTGTTCTCTCAAATTTCTTTTTAGGTGAGTTATCATAGCTCCTCAGTTATGGCTATCCTCACTGTTTGAGCCTATTTTATTTGTATTTCAATATCTTTTGCTTTTACCCTCATCTTGAAATGCTAAAAAGGCACCATGTACGGTAAACAGAAATTTCTTCTATTGATGAAAAGCAATGTGGAAACAAAGATTTTTTTCCTTTGGTTTATAAGCCTCATATCTTGCTTGACCTCTGGCTCGTAAGATGGTAACATAATGTGCCTGGTAGTATTTTGAAGTTTGCTGCTCACTTAGGAAATAGTGTTTTATGTCATTCATAGTGCACGTTTAAGGGTGTCATTAAAAGAACAACTCACATTAGCACATCTTCCTGTTCTCTCTTCATTGCGTAGCTTTGTAAAAGCTCAGTGAAAGACTAGGTAATGATAACCACTGCGGGAGCTGAAGTAAAATCATATAATTTGTACAAAGACACTTGGTGAGCAGATAGCGGAGACCTAGAAACTGTGAATTAACAAGCAGACTCTGCAGCAAAGTTTTAAATTCTTCAAAACCCTCTCATGCTGATTGCCTCTGTACTGAGGCTAATGATAATTCCTCTTGTTGAAGAACAAGGTGTTTATGGGTTTTTATGGTGCATATCACCTGAGTGCGAGGTGCTTAGACATATTATTTTAGAACAAGACATAGCATTTTTATATCTTTATCTACTTAATGTCCTTATATTTGCCTCTGCAGGTGATTTGTGTTCCAGTCGGGCGTCTTCGGGGATTAACCACACATTAAGTGTTGTCTCTGAGGAAGATTTTTCTATCGCCAAATTAAACCAAGCTAATTAAAATGTTAGCATAAATCACAATATTTGTCTAATAATAGTAATGTCTAGGAAATTTATATTCAAAGTAAATTTACAGACATACTCTCTTTAGGGAAGGAAACACACCTCAGGTACTGACTTACTAGGAGCTACAGGCAAAGGGGTGCATCTGGTCATGGACCAACGTTACACATTGGTATGGGTTTCTCAAGTCACCTCCATGCACTTCCACAGACATTACCCTAGTTGGTTTACAGTATGAAGAGGATTGTTACACAGTCTATATTACTTTATCTGAATCCTTGGAACCAGATATATATCTTTTTTAAAAAAATTTTTAACATTTATTCATTTTTGAGGGAGAGATAGAGTGCGAGTGGGGGAGGGGCCAAGAGAGAGGGAGACACAGAATCTGAAGCAGGATCCAAGCTCTGAGCTGTCAGCACAGACCCCGAAGCGGGACTTGAACTCATGAGCTGTGAGATCATGACCTGAACCAAAGTTAGATGCTTAACCTACTGAGCCACCCAGGCGCTCTCAGATATATTTCTTAACCAAAAAGTGTGACTTGCAAGGGTAGGATTGGTCATATACTATTAATTGTGTGGCATCCAGGGCAGTACACAGAAGTCCCTGTGGTCAATTCGTTAATATCACTGCAGTGAAGGTCATGAGTAGTCACACAAAATAAGCTGAATAATAAAGTTAAAGACTCTCATATCAGTTTAAATCAGGTTTTGCCAATAAATGATTTAAAGGGAAAATTGGTTTTCAGAGAGTATGGATTTGGCATGTAAGTATGAGATCATGAAGCTATACAAAATATATGTCAGTGACCCAGGTTTTCACTAACAAAAGCTAAAAATGTTCCATGGACATTGCTTATCAATTTCTTACTAAAACACCAAAATTGTCAATACCCTGTCCTGTTTTTTAATAAAATTTTAATCATTCTGCTTGGGCCTCCTGCCTTCTTTTTACATTCACGTTTGTATTCTCAAGAATCTTTACCCTGGGATCATGACTCTTAAACTTCCCATTTTTAATTGTGAAAAGGATATATGCTTTGGAGCCAGACAGATCTAGATTTTAATCCTTCTGTGACTTTCTGTAATATACCTGAACTCTTGATACCTTGTTTTATTCACCTCTAAAGTGGGAATACTAATATTCATCTTGTAGGGTTTATGTGAGGATTAAATGTATATATGTATAAAAGTACTTAGCCTGAAGGGGTTTGTGGCCAAGCCAGCTAATTGTGCACCTGATTTCCCTGGACTCTTGTTGCTGAGTTACAGAGTCTTGATTTTGAGCTGGTGCATAGCCACTATACAGGATCCTCTCCCAGCCTTCCTTGAAGCTGGGTATGTCTGTGACGCACAATCACTGCCAATGAAGTGAAATGAAAGCCAAAGTTCTGGATGGTACCTGCCAGGAAACCTGAGGAAACCTTTGTTCTTTCCCCTTTCTTTGTACCTTCCTCGACCATGTAACCCTCACAAGGTGCCCCGGCAGACATCCCTGGACCCCAATTGAGGACTCCCCCCGCCCCCCCCGGGATGGTGTCACAGTGAAGAGAAGACACCCGTGTAGCTCGGAACAGCTCTCTGGCCTTCCAGCCCTGCACTGGCAACTTCTGGATTGCCTTTAGGAGACAGACAAACCAAAGCCCATCTTATTAGGCCACCGTTTTTTTGGATATTCTGATGCTCACAGACAAATCGGATTCTAACCGGCAAAGCTTTCATCAAACGTTGGCTCTCCTGAGCTCTCCTCACAACCTTCTTCTCATTGGTGCCCACAAGACTCTCTTTGCAAGTCTTCTGAACCTTCAGCTTGGGGCTTACTGGCTAATTTCTATGGTGCTTTCAAAACCCAACTTTGGGCACCTCGTCCCTGTTCCCTTTCCTGGCAGTGGCTTCTGCCTCCCCATGCGTCAACATGATCTTGGCTTAACCGGCAGTCTGTTCTATAAGGCATTTTCCATGACATTTCTGTTTTATCCTACTTTCATTTCCTCCAGACTCTTAAAGAGCTTTTTAATGGTCTCATCTTAAATCCCTTTAATTCCTATTTTATGATTCTAAAAGTCGATGTTTCATTGTGAAATATTTTATTAGCCTCATCTTTTTGCCTCCTCTCTTCCAAGTTCTTCATCACGTCTTTGCTGGCTTGCTTGCTTTTGTAGTCTTTCTTTTGCATTTTAGAAAGACTGTCTCTCCATTCTTTTATTCTCTTCTTGGGATTAGACTGGCTTCTTCCCAAAAGGCAGTACAGTTTCACAAACAAAGCTCATATATCCTTCACAACACTCTGGAGAGATTAAAGCAATAAAACGTAATGTGCACATTATATTAACCATTATGTGCACTTAAAACACGTATAATAGAAGTATATATTGAATGGGTACACAAAAATGTAGAAAAAGTGAGGAAAATGCACTGAATAGATACATATCATAATTTTGATAGCAATCACTTATGTAGAGGCAGGGAGAGAAATGGGGTCTTTGGTTATGTTTGTAACTTTTTAAGTACCTTTATTGGTGTATAATTAGCATACAATAAACTATACGCTCACAAAGTATACATAGTGATCAATTTTGACATATGTATGCACCGTGAAACCACAAGTAAGATAGGGAACGTAGCCACCATCCCCCAAATTCTCCTTGTTCCCTTTTGTAATCCCTTCTGTTGGCTCCCCTTCTCACGCTCATCCAGGCAAACACTGATCTACATCTACTCTGTGCCTAGGGATTATTTTTCATTTTGAGAATGTTGTGCAAATGAAATCATAAAATACGTACTCTTCGTTTTCGGTTGAGCTTCTTTCACTGAACATAATTATTTTGAGTTTCATCCATATTTTGTGTGCATCCACAGTTTACTCATTTAATGCTGAGTAGTAGTTCCTTGTATAGATTACCATAATTTGTTTATCCATTCAACTATTAGAGAAGAGTTTGGTTGTTTGCAGTGTGGGGGTATTATAAATAAAGCTGCTGGAAATATTTTATGTGGGCCCTGAATGAACATTTGTTTTTATTTCTCTTGAATAAATACCTAAGAATGGCATGACTGGATCATATACTCGGCACATGTTTCACTTTTTCAGAAACTATCAAACTGTCTTCCAATGTAGCTGTACCGTTCTATGTACTTAGTACTGGAGATATGTAGGCTCTGATAGGTGTGTAGTGCTATCTGATTGTGGGTCTGATTTGCATTTCCCTAACAACTGATGATGTTGAGTGTATGTTTATATGCTTATTTACTATCTACATATCACCTTTAGTAAAGTATCTCTTGAAAACTTTGGCTTATTTTTTACTGAGTTATTTGACTTTTTACTATTGACTTTTATGAGGTTTTTATATATCCTGGATATAAATCCTTAGTTAGAACATGAGTTGCTAAGATTTTTCTCCCAGTATTTGCCTTGTTTTTTCAACTCTCTTAGCAGTACCTTGAAGACAGACTCATTTAACTTTGAGTAAGTAAAATTTATCATCATATACATTTATGAATTACAATTTTAGTGTATTAAATGTGAAGTCACTACCTAACCTACACCACAAGATTTTTTTATATGCTTTTTCTGTTAGTTTTTAAATTTGGGCTTTTACATTTAGAATTATGATCCACTTGAAGTTAACTTTTATACAGGTACAAGATATGCATAAGGTTAAAAATTATTTAAAGAGGGATACCCAATGTATCCCAACACCAATTTGTTGATAAGACAGCTCTTTCTTCACTGAATTTCCTCCGTGTGTGTGTGTGTGTGTGTGTGTGTGTGTGTGAGAGAGAGAGAGAGAGAGAGAGAGATAAGAAAAAGGGAGAGATTTCCAGACTCTCTATTTTGCTCTGTTGACATATTTTCTATCTTTATGCCAATACTTCACTGTCTTGATTATTGTAGCTTTATCATAAGTCTTTAGTTCAGGAAATGTTAATCTTTCAACTTCTTTCTTTTTATCCAAAGTTGTCTTGTTATTCTAGGTCAGTTGCATTTCCGTGTGAATTTTAGAACTACTGGGATTTAAAAATAAATTATTGGGTTATATTAGTTTCAGGAGTACAATATAGTAGTAATTCAACACTTCCATACATCAGTCTGTGCTCATCATAATAACTGCACTCCTTAATCCTCATCACCTATTTCACCCATCCCTCCTCCTACTTCCCTTGTGATAAACATCAGTTTGTTCTCAATAGTTAAGAGTTTGTTTCCTGGTTTGCCTCTGTCTTTTTTTCCCTTTGCTCATTTATTTTGTTTCTTTAAAAAAAAAATTTATGTTTATTTATTTTGAGAGAGACAGAGACAAAACTAGAGAGGGAGGGGCAGAGAGAGAGAGTGGGAGAGAGAGAATCCCAAGCAGACTCCACACTGTCAGTGAAGAGCCCCACACAGGGCTTAAACCCATGAAAGACCATGTTCTGTGCCAAAACCGAGAGTCGGACACTTAACTGACTGAGCCACCCAGGTGCCCCTTTACTTATTTTGAGGGTGAGAGAGAGGGAGAGAGAGAATTGTAGAGAGAGAGGAAGAGAGAGAGAATCCCAAGCAGGCTCTGCTCTGTCAGCACAGAGTTTGACACTGGGCTCGAACTCACAAACCATTAGTTCATGACCTGAGCCAAAATCAAGAATCAGAAGCTTAACTGATTAAACATCCAGGTGCCCCACCTTTATTTTGTTTCTTAAATTCCACATATGAATGAAATCAAACGGTGTTTGTCTTTCCCTGACTTATTTTGCTTAGCATAATACCCTCTAACTCCATCCACATCATTGCAAATGGCAAGAATTCATTCTTTTTTAAGGCTGAGTAATATTCCATTGTGTATATATACCACATAATTTTTATCCATTCATCAGTCAATGGACATTTGGGCTGTTTAGAACTACCCTACACCCCAAGAATTTCACTATTAGTTATTTAAACAAAGAATATAAAAATGCTAATTCAAAAGGATACATGCATCATGATATTGATAGCACCATTATCTACAATAGCCTGCTAGGATTTTTGAAATTATTTTAAATGTATAGATCAATTGGAAGAGAACTGAAATGTTAAAATATTGATTCTTCCTATCCATGAATATGGTATAACTTTCCATTAAATTTCTTTCATAAATCCGGGCGCCTATGTGGCTTAGTCGGTTAAGCGTCCGACTTTCGCCTAGGTCATGATCTCGCGGTTCATGGGTTCGAGCCCTGCATCGGGCTCTGTGCTGACTGCCAGCTCAGAGCCTGGAGCCTGTTTCAGTCTGTGACTCCCTCTCTCTTTGACCCTCCCCTGCTCACGCTGTCTCTCTCTCTCTCTCTCCTAGAAATAAATAAAATATTAAATAAATAAATAAATAAATTTCTTTCATAAATGTTTTGCCGTTTTCACTGTACTGGTCTTGTAGATCTTTAGTTAGATTTATGGCCAAGTATTTCAAAATTTTGATATTGTAAATAGTACTGTTTTTAAATTTCAAATCCTCAGTGTTGCTAATATATAAATAGTAATGAACTTTTAAATATTGATCTTTTATCTTGTGACCTTGCTAAACTCAATTATTTTTGTAGCTTTCCTTGTAGATTCCATTGGATCCCTTGGAAAACCCATTGGATTTTCTGCATAGACAATAATGTCATCTGGAATACAGAAAAATTTACTTCTTAATTACTATTTGTAGATTCATATTGCCCCTTAACATCATTTCCTTATGCCTGGAAGACTTCCTTTAGGATTTCATGGAGTGAGAGTTTTCTGGTGATGAATTATTTCACCTTTGGTATGAATGAAAGAATAGTTTTCCTTTATTTCTGAAAGATATTTTCACTGTAGCCAGTTTTTATTTTCTTTTAGTACTTTAGGGCTAATGTTCCATTTTATTCTCATTTGCGTTGCTTGCAAAGAGAAATCTACAGTCATTTTTTTTCTTTTCACTCTCTGTTATATGTATTTTTTCTGTGACTGCTTTTAAGATTTCCTCTTTATCACTTTTTTTTTTAGCAACTTGATTATGATGTGCTTTGGTGTAGTTTGCTTCATATTTTGTGAGTGTGTTTTTCTGGTAGGGTTTGCTTGGTATTTCTTCAGCTTCTTGGATCAGTATGTTTAAAGTTTCAACCAATATATATATTTTTTTACATTTTATTTCTTTTATTTATTTATTTATTTATTTATTTATTTTTTACAAATAGTTTATTGTCAAATTAGTTTCCACATAACACCCAGTGTTCATCCCCACAAGTGCCCTCCTCCATGCCCATCACCCCCCTTCCCCTCCCCCCACCCCCATCAGCCCTCAGTTTGTTTCTCAGCATTCAAGAGTCTCTCATGGTTTGCCTCTCTCCCTTTCCCCCACCATTTCTCCCCTTCTTCTCCCCCTTGTTCCTCAGTTAAGTTCCTCCTAATCCTCTTATACGTGCAAACATATGATATTTGTCCTTCTCTGCCTGACTTATTTCGCTCAGCATAACACCCTCAAGGTCCATCCATGTTGCTACACATGGCCAGATGTCATTCTTTCTCATTGCCATGTAGTATTCCATTGTATAGATAAACCACATCTTCCTGATCCATTCATCTGTTGATGGACACTTAGGCTCTTTCCATGTTTTGGCTATTGTTGAGAGTGCTGCTATGAACATTGGCGTACATGTGCTCCTATGCATCAGTATTTCTGTATCCCTTGGGTAAATTCCTAGCAGTGCTATTGCTGGGTCATAGGGGAGTTCTATTGTGAGTTTCCTGAGGAACCTCCACACTGTTTTCCAGAGGGACTGCACCAGTTTGCATTCCCACCAACAGTGTAGGAGGGTGCCCGTTTCTCCACATCCTCGCCAGCATCTAGAGTTCTCTGATTTGCTCATTTTAGCCACTCTGACTGGCATGAGGTGGTATCTCAGTGTGGTTTTGGTTTGTATTTCCCTGATGAGGAGGGATGCTGAGCATCGTTTCACGTGTCTGTTGGCCATCTGGATGTCCTCTTTGGAGAAGTGTCTGTTCATATCTTCTGCCCATTTCTTCACTGGGTTGTTTGTTTTTCGGGTGTGGAGTTTGGTGAGTTCCTTATAGATTTTGAATACTAACCCTTTATCTGATATGTCATTTGCAACTATCTTTTCCCATTCCGTTGGTTGCCTATTAGTTTTGTGGGTTGTTTCCTTTGCTTTGCAGAAGCTTTTAATCTTGATGAGGTCCCAATCGTTTATTTTTGCTCTTGATTCCCTTGCTTTTGGGGATGTGTCAAGTAAGAAGTTGCTGCGGTGGAGGTCAAGGAGGTTGTTTCCTGCTTTCTCCTCTAGGGTGTTGATAGTTTCCTGTCTCACGTTTAGGTCCTTTATCCATTTTGAGTTTATTTTTGTGCATGGTGTGAGAAAATAATTTTGAGATTATCTGGTGTTTGACTTATAATAACAGTCACCATTCCCAGCCCTGAATGAGATGCCAAGTCCTATTCCCTCTAATATTTTTGGGTAGTTATTTCCTTGGTCTTGGTTAGTTTCCTCACATGTATGTACTTTTGAATAGTTTCCTCACATATATTGTCCATCCATACTGATTGTAATTGTCTATTTTCTTGTCTTTCTTCTCCACTGATTGCAAATTCTTGACAGCAAGGACAGTACTTAGCTACCACACTGCCTGGCAAAATGTATTCACTCAATAAATACTTTTCTGAATAAATGCATAAAATAAAGTAAGAAGAACAAAGACATAAGTACTGAAAATACAAGATACATAATCAAGGTACACTTTCAGTATCAGAGGTGAGAGATTATTCAGTTGGTGCTCAATAAATATTTACTGAGTGAAAAACAGAAGGCCAGTATTATATTCATTTATCTAATTTGTGTCAGATCATGTCTACAATTCAGGCTGCAAGTCTTCTATGTCAGGGAGGATACTTTTCATACCATCATTCAGTTTCCTAAAATATAGATAAGAGATACCCTACAACTGAGATTAAACATAACTCAGGAGTGCCTTAAATATTAACAAAGAAAATGTTCTTTTTTTCTAATATTTAAAATTATCTTCTCCTGAAAGGAGAGGCTACCTACCCACATTTGAGATTTTTTCACATGTTACACTGCACAAAGTATAAATATAACACTGAGTCATTTTCAGGGTGATAAGGTCAATGTTCTCAGCTTCTTTTCTGTTACCATTCTCATATCATGGCAAGCTCAAATGTTGGAAAGCTTTATCTGGGAACCTAGTGAACATGACACCTTCCCACAATTAAGATTTTAACTGATCATCACTGATCTGATAGATGAAAAATTACCACATTCAAGAGAAAGCCACATTTTTTGGTATTGTTAAAATAAATGCTTTTTAAAAATGGAGTCAGTTATCTTTATATTATAAGATCATTATGGGGCACAAAAGAGCTAATATTTGTAAAGGGCTTGGCATATTGTAGTTGCTAAATAAAAGCTAGTTCTGTTTATTTTTTTTAAAAAAAGGTGCTTCCTGCCATTCATCTTACACCCGAACTATAAATCAGAGTGGTAGTGGTAATGGAAATTACCTTCTTTATTTGGTGTAGGTGGGAAAAAGAGAGAGAGCAAAAGAGCCAGATGGTTTCTTAATATCAAATTGTGAGTTTGCATCCTTAGGTGAGTAATACATGACTTACCAAACACTGAATCAGCTGTGAGAATGCACACAGGTGCTTTAGAAGCAAGGCTTGAACCCTCTTTTCATTGTCAAATCCAAGAATAAACTTACATAATAAAATTAGTATCTTAAGGGGGAGCGGGGAGCAGTTTCTAGTTTTGGTGGTTAATGACAGTGCCCAGGCTGGAGGTGGGTTGTTGGGAGGAGATATGTCCTCAAGGGTAGTAAGTAGAATGCCCACCCAGGCTGGAATTCCAACCTCCAGTGACGCTTTGAAACAAAAAGCCTTCACTGACTTACAAAAGGAATTCTATTCTTGCATTATCTCAGCTGGTATGGGTTCAAAAAGAAGCTCTGCATTCAAAGGTGTAGAGAGAAGGCATGGGCCATCCTCCACTTTGAACTACAGAAACCGGAGGCATAAAATGCTTATTTCAGCAAGATATTTCAGTCTTGACTTCTGTTTTACTACTTGTTTTGAGGGGCTTTTAAAATGGTTTATGCTTTCTATACTCGAAACATCACAAGATTTTTTTTAGTTTTGGTTAGCAATTGGTTTTCCAGCTTCCTCCTCATTTTCTGTATATATAACACCTTGCTATCTCCAGATTTTATTGTTTTACTTCTTTCTTTCACCTCTGGTACACGTTCAATCCAATTAGCATTTATTTATTTTTTGAATCTTTACTCGTTCTGTTAGAATATGGTGGTTTTTAATGTGGAACTTCATGCAGTGAGATCTTTTCTGTATGCTTAACCTTTATTTCTTGCTATTATTAGCCTTTGTACATAATATTATCTCTCTATTTTCACTGGTGTGCTTGACAATTCCCTGTGTAGTATCATCTGGAAATTTCATTAATGGACGTCTTCTTCCAGATCATTAATAAAATTGTACCTCAAACTGAACCTGACATTTATTCCCATGGTTATCTTCTGGTCATCTTGCAGCTCAACCCAGTGCTCTTTATCTTAGTGTGTGTGTGTGTGTGTGTGTGTGTGTGTGTGTGTGTAGATGATTTGCCAACCACCTTCCAGTCCTCCAGATATTGTTCATATCCAATCTTTAAAATTAATTGTGTGATCTGTGTATAGGCATCTAGCAGATTGCCTGCATAAAATAAGCACTAGATAAACATTAGTAGAACAAAATTGTGTCACTAAGTCAGCAATTTGCTTTTATGTGCTCGGCAACCCCACTTCTACCAAAACCAAACAGAACAAAACAAACGAGTAAACAAAAATAATAGATCCTTTTTGTTTTGTTTTTTTTGTTTTGTTTTGGTTTTTTTAAAATGTTTTTATTTATTTCTAGGAGAGAGAGAGAGAGAGACCGTATGAGCAGGGGAGGGTCAGAGAGAGAGGGAGTCACAGACTGAAAGAGGCTCCAGGCTCTGAGCTGGCAGTCAGCACAGAGCCCGACGCGGGGCTCGAACCCACGAACCGCGAGATCATGACCTAAGCGAAAGTCGGACGCCCAACCGACTAAGCCACCCAGGCGCCCCTAATAGATCCTTTTTGTGACAGTTATTAAAACAGATTTTAGCTATTTTCCCTACTTTTAATTATTAAGGATGCTACATTTTTTTCCTGTTAGGTATCTTAATCCAGGTGTTGATATGAACAATAAGCAAGAAAGATATCCAAGTACTATGTGTGTTCTACAGCAACTGTAATATTAATCAGATGCCTTTATAACCCTACAAAAGTCCTAATAGACAGGTATTATAATAAATTGATATTTATAGTAACACAATACCTATTGTCAGAGGATATAAGAAAGAACACAATAAAAGAAGGAAAGGAAAAACACATATTTTAAAAGTTATTCTATTTCAAGAGGCAGAAGGGAGAAGAGACGAGGGTCTGAGTTTAGAAGTCAGAATAGGGGGGCACCTGGGTGGCTCAGTTGGTTAAGCATCCAACTTCAGCTCAAGTCATGATCTCATGGTTTGTGAGTTTGAGACCCACATCGGGCTCTGCACTGACAGTGCGGAGCCCGCTTGGGACTCTCTCTTTCTCCCTCTCTCTCTCTCTGCCCTCCCCTCTCATACTCCCTCTCAAACAAATAAACTTGAGGAAAAAAAGTCATTATAGGATTGAATTCTGACACTGTTACTCATTAGATAAATAGCTTCAGCAAGTTGTGTAACCCCTTTCAGCCCTCAGTCTCATCATCCGTGATATGGGAATGATAATATTTAACCACATGAGTTGGAGTTTTTTTAATGTTTATTTTTGAAAGAGAGAGAGACAGAACATGAGCAGGAGAGGGGCAGAAAGAGAGAAGGAGACACAGAATGTGAAACAGGCTGCAGGCTCTGAACTGTTAGCACAGAGCCTGACGCAGGGCTTGAACTCATGAACCTCAAGATCATGACCTGAGCCGAAGTCCAATGCTTAATCAACCGAACCACCTAGGTGCCCCAGCCACATTAGATTTTGTGAATGTCACAAATGATGTAAGACAGGCCCTAGGAAGACTCTTGGCAAGTGATGGGCTCTAGATATACTTCTGCCACCTTCCCCTAATCTCAAGAACTCCCTCTGCCCTGTTGCTCAAGCCAGAAATTCAGAAGACACTTTTGATTGGCTTCCTCTTTCACCTCTACATCCCCAAATAGCAAGCGTCATTGCCACTTTCTTGAGAAGACCTCTAATCCACCCACTGCCACCTCGGTACCTTGCCCTGGGGTCCCTGCAATGGACCACCTCTCCCTGTTTCAACTGAGCTTTCTTCCAGTTCACTGCATACAGAACAGTCGTATTTAACCTCTTAAAAGTGCAAATCAGGTCTTGCCACTCCACTGCTGACACGTAGCAGGGACTTCTCTCAGACTTGACATACAGGCCAGCCCCTTGTGTGCTTATGATCTGGCCACTCCCCTCAGACCAGAAGCTCCACATGGAGAGAGACCAGTTGGTCAGTGCAGCACACACCGGGCAGTGTCCTAACACACAGGAAGCCCTCACAAATATTTGCTAGAAGAAGAAAATACTCTGCACTATTGCTGCAAGAGAAAAGAACGACTTTTCTCCTAGCTTGGCCATAGATTCTCTTCCCAAGTCAGTGTTCCAAAATAGCTTGCTCAACGATGTTTCGCAGTGACAAATGGTAAAACTATGATTGCTCCTACAGTGGCCCCCCTTCGTTATCCAGACACTGACATTTAATAATCATTGAGTATTCAAGAATGCAGTTCTTATAGATTAAAGTAACTATTTGTTAAAGAGGAGGGGACTGAAATTAAAACGAAGAACCCTTTGATGAACATTACATTCAAATCATTAGAATTTCATATAGATGTAATTGCTCCCTCAGAAATAGATTAAATATACACAGCATTTTAAATGACATTTTTACATTGTTAGAGCGCAGTTGATTATAAATTATGAGTATTTTAAACCAGGCATGTTTCCTCTCCATCAATCAGTGTTATCATGACCATCTTTTTAATAAGATTATTTGCTAATGCAAAACTAAAATGAGCAATGCCTGAAGCGGCATTAACACAGAGAATGTTCGAGTGACAGCACACCCCCCATTTGATTCTCTCACCAGGACATGGTGTCTGGAGAAATTTGTTTTCCTTCATTCACACACACACCAGTGTAGCTTCTGCTAATGGGTATTTTTTTCAGATGAGGAGTCATGAGTGCCTCTAAGCTTTGAGGTGCTAATCATTAGCAGTTAAGAAGCATCTTAGAGAACAGACTCTGGCATGCTCCCCAAAAGCTGAAGGTTGAGATGCTTCAGGGCTATTCCGGATGCTGGATTTTGACATTTATACTCACTGAAACTAGGAATGTTATACATTAAGTTGACAAAGAAAGTAAAGTCATCAGGCTTTCAACCTCGATGGAGTAGACCGTCCAGCCAAAGCACATTAGCCATCACCTGCACAATTTTTTTTGAAGAGCCTAGGATGATGTATGGTGAAAATCACCTGTAGCAAAAAACAAACAAACAAAGAAAACAAAGGAACACACAAAATCTATAAAGGGAAAATTATATTTCTTTAAAAAAAATCTGAGAAAGCCTGATGTGTTCTGCGTGTTGGGGATGGAGCATGCACATGGGAAGGGGGCCGCACAAGTTCAGAAATGTATGAATCCTATTAAAAGTTGTCAGAAAGGCAGTATGTTGATAGCGCTCACCTATTGTCAATTACATAATTCTTATTCATGAAGAACGCTCGCTATCACAGAGGAATCAACATATATGAGGAAGAATATTAAACACAAAATGTGAAAGAAAGGATACTGGGTCAGGACACAGGGTGTGGAATTCTGGAAAACAGTTAAAAGAGCCAAGAGCTCAATCCCTGGCATTTAAGACTGAGCTTGGTCAGACTGTCTCCAAACCTCCCATGATCGCTGTGTTAAATAAATGGAACCTGTGTTCTCTCCTCCTTTATGCCAGGTAATTAAAAAATATGTAAAAGCCGTAACAGATGAGTGAGGTAAGACTAAATATAGCTATTGCATGATTAAGTTTAAACCGGTTAAACTCACCTAAGAGGAAGGCTCTCAAACCCACAAGAGAAACCCCACTTGCATTCTGTATAAAAGGAAGATTCACAACCAAGTAGCCAACAAAAGGAGGAAATCACAGGAGGCGCAACATCCCAGGCAGATGCGGACAAAAATAAAAGCACTGGCCACAATGTCGATACCAGATGAATTTGAGTCCAGGGCAAATCTAGACAAAATATGGTGCCTTATAAAGAAACAGTACAGCTCATAACGGAAGTCTCCCACTATACAGACCTAATCAAATATTATAGTATCGAGAGCATTATGGAAATCATCAGAAAAAATAATTTATTAAAATCATCATAAAAACCACCAGAAATATAAGGCAAAATTGGAAACCTTAAGTTATTTACTATAGTTATCAATAGACTAAGTGAGCAAAAAAAAAAAAAAAGGGTACAGGAATCCTAAATAACAATAAGATGGATTTAATTTGTGTAAACATACATCAGAGTCACCATCCTGAAAAGGGAGAATAATGTTTATTTCAGGTGTTCAGGAAATATTTGCAAAAAATAACATGTTGGTCATCAATAAAAACAGTAAATCCACCAAAGCTCAAATAGGACCCCCTAAAAAATCCTTTGATCCAATGTAATAATATGAGAAATTTCAAAGTATAGCTATTTTTTAGATTTTAATGTTTATTCATTTTTTTCAGAAATACCCAGAGTATAGCTATTTTATGTTTTTTTAAAGTAGGCTCTATACCCAACAGAGCTTGAACTCACAAACCTGAGATCAAAACCTGGGCTGAGGTTAAGAGTTGGATGCTTCATCAGCTGAGACACCAAGACGCCCCAAAACATAGCTATTTTAAAGTCAACAAAAAACATAACCATATAAAGATTTAAAATTTTTTCTCCCAAATTGTTTTGAGACAATAAGAAAATCAAAATGCAAAATGCATGTAAGAGAGACTGATGAGAGCGAGATAGGCCAGAATGTGTACCATCTAGTCATGTTCAAAGAAAGTCACAGTGCTAAATAATTCACTAATAAATGAGAAAAAAAAATAACTTCTAACTAAGGAAAGAAAAGAAATACTCAAAAGTGATAAAACAGATTTTCATGACTGGGAAGACAGAAAAAGTAAACAACAGGTAAGTAATTCTAAAAGCTGGCTAACAGAAAAAAGGAAATTATTAGCTGACTTAATCACAGAGAAGAGGATAAAGCAAAATAGAAAAAAAAAGACAGTGAGCACAAATGTAGTGAAAATTCAAAAAAATCATAAGAGACTGTTTTGCTCAGGTTTATGCAAACATGGTAAGAATATGCATGAAGATGATAAATTCATAGGGAATTATAGAATATATAGAAAATCTATACAGACCAACTTCTATAAAAGATAATTTCAAAGCATAATTCTATTGAAATGTTAACTAATAGAGAATGCCAATGCTGGTCAGACTGTTTCAGAGAATATGATAAAAAAGAATACTGTCTGTGTTATTTTAGTAAAGCTACCATCTCTAGAAGACAATTTGTTTCTTTGCCTGTCTGGTTTCTACAGGTCATCATTGTTGGCTGGTGACCCCTTTCCATCCTCAAAGCCAGCAACTGTATCCCTCGGCCTTCTGTTTTTCTTTTCTTTTCTTTTCTTTTCTTTTCTTTTTTATGCTTATTAACTTTTGAGAGAGACAGAGACAGACCATGAGGGGGGCAAGGGGAATAGAGAGGAGTCAGAATCTGAAACAGGCTCCAGGCTCTGAGCTGGCTGTCCGCAGAGAGCCCAATGCGGGGCTCGAACCCACGAACCGCGAGATCATGACCTGACCCAAAGTCAGAAGCTTAACTGACTGAGCCACCCAGGCACCCCTGCCCTCTGTTTTCTTCTCTTCACATCCCCTTCTCTGATCTCCTCCCTCCCTCCTTCAGTTATTAAAGGACTCTTGTGATTACAGGGGGCCCACCCACATAATCCAGGATAAACTCCCCATTTTAAGATCCTTAAATTAATCCCAAAGTCCTCTTTTCTGTGTAAGGTAATACAGTCACAGGTTCCGTGATTAGGATATGGGCATCTTTGGGAAGGCACTCTTCCACCTCCCACACCGTATAGGCAGAAGTTAACATTTGATGGCATCATGTGTTGGATAAATGTGGTCAACAGCATCTCAGACATTGCTGGCAGTTGGTAAAAACTTTATGGACAGCCATTTGGATTATCCATAAGACTCTCTTTCCGATTCTCCTAGACAGGTAAAGATGATTATTTATACAAGGATACTCACTGCCGCATTTTTGTAACATTAGAGAATTGAAAAGAAATCATCGCCAACAGATAACTGGTTAGATAAACCATGGTACGCTGATAAAATGGAATATGCTGCCGCCTTTCGTGAAAGATGCTTTTCTCTTTGTTATCACCACAAGGCAGATCATATGTCATTTGTTTATGAATCACGTGTTTTGTTGTATTTCGTTTTGTTTACATTTTGAAATCAGGATGTGCCTTTCAAATAACGGCTTGTCATTTTTCAATGGTAGAATATTTTTCTTCTTTCCCAGCAGTGAAGTAATGATGTGTTTTCTGGTCAGTGAGAATTGGAACTTGATGGAATACTGTAGTTAAGTGAAGGTGGGGGGAGTTCAAATTAGTGTGTAACTGTATTATATGTGCAACAAAATAATTGTGTGTAAAACACCACACATTTTCCCTCGTTATTAGATCATTATCAGCATTAAAAAAAAAAAGCTTTATATTTCTTCTATTAAAGAAAAACAGATCTCCTTTTGATCACATTTTCTCCCTCTAGCTAATACCTCTTTTCTTTCTTTTCCAGCAAAACTCCTCGAGAGACTTAATCTATACTCATTTTCTCCAATTTCTCTTTTGGCTTCTTACTCCTTAAATCCATTCTAATTCGTTTTTGTCCCACTAAAACTCTTTGCATCAGTACTGCCATTGACCTCGATCTTGATAAATCGTTCACCAGTATTAGACACAATGGTCATGCCTCCTCCTTGAAATATTGTCCTTCCCTTGGATTCCGGGGACACTTCACCCTGGTTTTCCTTTTTGTCTCTTTGCTTTCGCCCCATGTCCACCACCCTGGGGCTTCCTCCTTGCCCCCTTTCCTTCCTCCATCTGTGTTCACTTTTGTGAGGGCTCCCAAACTCAGAGCTTTGAATATCATCTATTTGTCTTAGACTCTCAAATTTTTACATCTGGTTCACATCTATTCCCTGATTTCATATTCATATATCCAACTCTCTTCTTAGCATATCGAATTTTGATGTCTAGTAAGCATCTCAAGCTTAGGATGTTGAGCACCGAACTTCCCATCACCATCCCCCCGCCAAACCTGTCCCTTGTTCATTCTTCCTCTCTCAGGTCATGACAGTTCTAGTCTTTCATTTGTTCTGATTAAAATCCTTAGGGTCACTTGCAGCCCACATCCAAGCCTTAGTCTGTTCTTGTTGCCTCTGCCTTCAGAGTATATCCAGAGTCCAGCTGTTTCCTGTCCCCTCAATTGCTGTCATCCTGGTCCAAGTCATTGATTAATCTTTCGACTGTGTTATTGCAATGTCCTTCTTAGTGTGCTCCCAGCTCTTGCTTCCCTTCAGGCTGTGCTCCGCGAAGCATCCAGACATCTTGCCAAAGGGTAATTCAGACAGTGTCATTCCTTGCTCAAAACCCTTCGATGGCACTCTGTTTCCTTTAAGACAAAAGCCAAGCTTGTTACAGGGACAAATACCAGTCTGATTTGGTCCATTGTGGACCTTGACTTCATTTCTCACTTTATTCTCCCAACTCGCTCTTCCTGGATGCTCTTTCCTGGTATTTGCAGAACTTACAACTCTTCTCCAAGTCTGCTCAGACGTCACGTTGTCTACGAAGTTCCTTCTGACCACCCTTTCCTACCACTTCCTAAGACTCCCTACCAACATTCCCTGTTTGAATTTTCTTTTAAAATAATTGTTATCTTCTACTAGACTAAAAAATTAGCATATTTATCTTATCTATTGCCTGTCTCCCACCCTAGAATGTATACTACTTGAAGGAAAGGAATATTGACTTTGCTCACTGATATATATACACCATATTCAATGCTTGACACATATTGAGTGCTAAATAAATATTTGTTGAAAGGGTTATTAATTCCTTATCTGGGCACAGCAGAGTTCTAGAAGAATATACAAGAGAATGAGGACAAAGGCTTCTCTCTGGAGGGAAAGTGGATTTTAGGGGGACAAATAGGGAAGGGAAACATTTATTATTCTACACATTCTGATATTTTACTTTTATGCTGTTTCTATATTTAAAACAATCAAATAGATCATTTATAAACAAGAAAAAATATTAGGTAAAGCCTTTAATCTCAGCAGGGATTTGGGATGTACTAACAGATTTTGAACCAAAAATTTTAAACATCCCATACCCATTCAAAATCACCCAATTCTTTTTGCTCTGGACATGTCTCTGCTAATCATACGATAATTTACTGTAAGTCAGTCAGGAGACGTGTTGATGGTATTCTCCATCACTAGACCATTGTTCTCATTCTGTTGACCTGGTTTTGGGTTTTTTGGGAGGGCAGGTGGGGGGATAGTGCTTCAATTTTAATTCCAGGATAGTTAACATACAGTATTATATTAGCTTCAAGTGTACACTATAGTGATTCACCAATTGTATGTATTACTCAATGCTCTTCATGACAAGTGCACTCCTTAATCCCCATCACCTATTTCACCCACCTCCCCCTACTTTCCCCTATGGTAACCATCAGGTTGTTCTCTATAGTTAACAGTCTGTTTCTTTTTTTTTTTTAATTTTTTTAATGTTTTATTTGTTCCTGAGAGAGAGAAAGAGACAGTGTGAGCAGGCGTGGGGGTTGAGAGAGAGAGAGGGAGATACAGTATCTGAAGCAGGCTTCAGGCTCTGAGCTAGCTGTCAGCACAGAGTCCGACACGGGATTCAAACCCAGGAACCATGAAATCATGACCTGAGGCAAAGTCGGATGCTCAACCAACTGAGCCACCCAGGAGCCCCAAGAGTCTGTTTCTTTCTTTTTTTTTTTTTTTTTTACAAATAGTTTATTGTCAAATTAGTTTCCACATAACACTCAGTGCTCATCCCCACAAGTGCCCTCCTCCATGCCCATCCCCCCCTCCCCCCCACATCCATCAGTCCTCAGTTTTTGTCAGCATTCAAGAGTCTCTCATGGTTTGCCTCTCTCCCTTTCCCCCACCATTTCCACCCTTCTTCTCCCCCTTGTTCCTCCGCCAAGAGTCTGTTTCTTGATTTGTGTGTGTGTTTGTTTGTCTTTTTTTTTTTTTTTTTTGCTCATTTGTCTTGTTTCCCAACTTCTACATATGGTACTTGTTTCTCTGACTGATTTATTTTGCTCAGCATATTACTCTCTAGCTCCAGCCATGTTACTGCAAATGGCAAGATTTTATTATTTTTTATGGCTGAATAATATTCCATTACACACACACACACACACACACACACACCCACCCCACATCTTCTTTATCTGATTATCTATACACAGACACTTGGGCTGCTACCATCATTTCACTATTGTAAATAATGCTACAGTTAAACATAGGGGTGGATGTATCCCTTTGAATTTGTGTTTTTCATTGACGCATTTTTTTAAGAGAGCTTGCAGAAAAGTCATGTCCAGAAAGACAGGGCTCTTGAGATCAAAGTCTGATTAGCTCTGAGCTGCAGCAAGATCCTATCCTTTCCTCCAAGGGAGAGACAGAGGTGAGCCTTAGGTCAGCAGATGAATAGCTGCTCACAAATGGACAAACTCAGTGTGTCTGGCAACAAGACTGAGAAAGCAATAATACTTGATTAAACAAGCACCAGATACCAGCAAGCATGTAATTGTGGGAAGTTAGAAGTAGCAGTTATGATGTTGACAAGCAAAGGCACTTTGTTAGCATTAAGCATTTTCCCCTTCAACTGAAATATAAATCCACAAGGGGAAACAATCCATTCTTTCTTATTTTTAAAAGTAACTTTCTGTCTGGAAAACAATTTACTGCCACCAGAAATGTGTCTTCCTTTAGAAAAGTATATAATTGGTTGCCATTTGACATTATGTGGCATTATTAAAGTCTTAAAATTCTCTTAATGTACTTTTTTTTTTCTTGCCACTGAGCAACATTTTCACAATCATGGATTCCCTTGCTGTCTGTCCTACCTGGCATAATCTATTTTGAGGGCTTTTCAGCCAGAGATGATTTTGAAAGAGTCAGGTTCTGGGTACAACTTTATAGGATTATATGGGTCAGACTGACATAAAGATAAAATGTAACCATGGCTATTATTACTTTGGATTAATTTTTTATTCTGCAAACCACACAATGAAGGCCTTGTCAACTAACATCAGAACTACTGGTTTATAGAAATGTAGACTTCTACCTGCCCCCATTTCTAGTGCAGCTGTCTCCTTTGCTGTGGCAAATGTTTACAGATCACCGCTATGTGCAGGATTGACGGAAAAGCTATGCAAACGTGGTCATGCTTCATCTTTACCCAAAAGAGAGCTTTTTGACAATGCAGATCCCCATGCCTCCCCATGACTGTTAGCTTCCCCATGATTCTGCCGCTCATTTAGGTTTGAGCAAGAAGATGAAAATAAATAGAAGACCATGTCTTTGTTCCATTGCAATGCACAGTATAGTGAGTAAAAACTAACCCCTTATATATAAAGCAATTTGGTTTTATTATCAGGCAATATACCAATAGCATGAGAGGCACTTAGCAAAGACCTGCTCCTTGAATACATGGCTGCCTAAATGAATGGATGCAGTATAGACAAAGAATGGGAGCCAGATGGATATACTGGCTTCTCTCCTTTGCTCCTCTGCCCTCTATGTGACTCTTCGGTTTCACAGGATTAGCAAAACATGCCACATCTCTTTAAGCAAGATTGGGACTTGTCACCTTTGAAGCTACACCAGCATCCCACTGAAAGAGTGTGTATGAAGCCAATAGTTAGGATGACATTAAAAAACACAAAGCTCTTGACCTAGTCTCAGTGGATCCTTGTTAAGAGAAATGGCTACTAAAGAATAGAATTAGGATGTGTCATGCCCTAACCAATGGCAGGGGGAGGGGGAGTGGAATTTAAAAATTTGAATTCAAAAATGTGGCAGAAAAGGCGAAAAAAATAGGTAAAATCAGAAAAAATAAGAACAATAAAATAATATGATTAGAAATCATTCCAAATACAGCGATAATCTCAGTTGGTATAAGAGGGCCAAACCCTCTTGTGTAAAATACAGAGATAGTAGTTTGAATAAAAACTAACCCAAATTCACCTGCATTCACTTTACAAGTGACACACGTAAAACGACACAGCTAAAACATAAAGACAGGGAAAGATTGAAAGTTATAGGAGGAAAAAAGATATACTAGGCAAATGTTAATGATAAATTTACTGAGGCCACTCCAGTCACATTATTCTGTTACCTGTAGGTGTACGATTTCAAGCTTCTGCACATTTTAAAGGAACAAGAACACATAATTAAATACCACGATTTCAGGTGGATGATTGTTCAGCTGAATATTCAGGCTTGTTTTAAATTCTGAGCTCATTTTTCCCCTAGAAAATGCCAATTTCACGTTTATTTTCATTAAAGAGTTGCATTCCTATGATTACAGATATTAATTTCATATTCTTATTAAATGCTATCCATGAAGACATATTCTGCATGAAACACGTTTCTGCGGGACGTTGCACCCTATTTCATTGTAGCTTATGAACTTGAGTTGTGAGGCTGTAATCCAAGGGCAGCAGAATGTTAACTGATGGGAGGCTGAGGACTGGCAACTTCCATGATGAAACCCCATGCAGCCTGCCAATATCGGGAAGAAGAGACAGAGTCTTTTCAGGAAATTATGTAGTGTCCCCTCTTACATTTTTCATATCCTCCAAGATTTATAGAGAAATGTGGCTGCTTTTTTTTAAAGTGGTAATCTCTTTCCACGTATGGCTGCAGTCATGTGGATGAGACCTCCAAAGGGACCTCTAGTCTCTTCCATGCTTCACCGCCAACCTTGGATGATCAGGTCTTGATTTTACTAATCCTGGGGGACACGGCGGGTCTCCTGATCAAACCTGTGATTGAATGATGCTGTCTCAAGTCATTCTTTGTTCTGAGTTATTCATCAGGAGCGTCTAAAAAGAAAGTCATTTGATGTGGAAAAAGTGAGTGCGAGAAAAGTGGAGAGGTTCAGAATTCATGCTTTAAAAATACCGAGGCTATTGAGTAGTCACTGGGACCTTCCCTGTATTGGCTTGGCCCTACCTCTTTCGCAGTCTTGGCATTGTGAACGTTTGTATCAGGAGGTAAAGCTTCTGAGATGACCCAGCTTTCCCTGGAGAACGTGGCCATTAAACACCCTCTATTCTTCTATTGTAGGAGTGCTCCATACTGTGAGTAAAATCCCATAATGACAGTGGAAATCCTGCTTAGTGAATAACTGATGTTTCTATTCTTTTTGAAGTGGGAAATGGGGGCATGTTTCTTTATAGTTTTTCTGCCGCTCTTCATCCTTGTGCTGTATGAAATAAACCCAAAACACAGCTTGTGGTCTTTCCTTTGTTAGTTTGACAATGAAGGTGTTGTGAATCAGGGTATTTCAAGACATCTCTCTGTTGTAATACACATGTGGGGGTAGGGACTAATTTTTGAAGATTTATCAATCTGGTGCTTGAAGAGGCATATCACAGGAAATGTTTTGTACCTTACAACTCTTTCCTGGCTATGATTTATTGGACCAGGGCACTATAAATCATGCTTTCTGATTCCCTCTTCTCTTTCTGAAATAAGTGACTCATTCTGTAGGATCAAACCTGTTCCTTTTTCTTTTTCTTTTTCTTCTTTCTTTTTTTTCATTTTCACTGAAAACCTTGTTTTCATCTGCCCCAACCATGCATGTGTCATTTTTCTGGGTAATTATCCCATTATCTGGGAATGCTCCTTTTAAGAATATTTCTATAAAAGTCATATGTCATTTAGGAAATTCAGAAGTAAAAAATTTAAAATATTTGAGTCCTTAAGAAAATGCATAGGTTTCTGTGTAGAAGCCTCATTATTGCCTAGAAACATAGAACACATAATATTTTACCTTATTTTGATTTTTCCCCCTCTCTCCGCAAAGAGTGTAATTTTCACCGGGCTTGGAAAATGTGAATTCAAATGATCAGTCAGGTTGTAAGCAATGTTTATTTTTTAAGCCAAACTCCTAGAAAACCATAAAGAAAATAATCATATTTTTTTACAACACCACAGGTAAACAACAAACATATTTAGAAACTAGAAGATTTTGAAGTGAATGACAGGGCAAATCAATAACTCCCACATGGAGGGAAGGAATGATTTTCTATTCAGGATATCAAACAAAACTAACGTGATTTTAATGGCTGAACGAGCAGGCTTCCCATTTGCACTTGCGTGAGGGGGAGGTTAAGAATTGGCAGTTACTCACAGAAATCAAGTCTGGTAAGAACCGTATGAATAAGTGTTTGACATTTTCAGTTGGAAAGGAGCAGCTTGTCTTCAGTTCTGAGAAGCGTTCCCCTTTGTGACAATAGTCTGTTTTTCCACTTTTGATGGATCAAGTTTTTATTACCAACTTTGCATAAGCAACCACACTGTGGTCCAAGGGCAGAACTTTCTGAGGCGGCAAGGTGGCCAAGAGGAAAGGGGGAAATATGATGATATTTGTCCATCAAAACCAAATCTGTTCCCTGTGTACTTCCCAGCACATCGAACTTAACGCTCTTTCCACTCACTTATGCTGTATTTCACAGTTTCATCAACTTTGCTGAGGAATCTACTTTTCAAGGATCGGATGTCTTAATTGGAAATTACTTGTTGAAGAACTACTAACTGAACGTTTATTGTTGAAGACCTACTAAGTGCCCAGAAAATTATGTGAGAAGAGAGATACATTGCTTTGTTAAGTACAAAAGATTACTCAAAACATCTGAGTTCTACCCCTGTCTCTACCACGAGTTATGTGACCACTGCAGATTACCCGACCTTTTGGCTTTTATAAAAATGAGGAAATTTAAATAAATATTTTCAAACACACCTTCTGGTTCAAACATTATAGCCTCAATGAAGTTCACTGAACCTACATTCCAACCTCTAGAAGAGGAAGTAGGAGCCCAAAAGGCATAAAGAGAACAAATAAAGCATAAAACAGTGGTAGTAACTAAACCTGCTAGATTTAAGGCAGTACTCAGCCAAGTTGTAAACGTGAGGGCTTCTCATCTCATTAGACATACATGACTCCACGTCCATTTAAAAGAGATGAATCAGATATCTCTGGGAGCTATGTGTCAGAGCAGAGTGAGGGTTGGGGGGTGAAGGGGGGACTTTTATGTTTTGGCTGTGCACCCAAAGCCATGAAAGTAACTGTAACAGAAGCACAATTTCCTGAGTGAAGTGGCTTTGGAATGGAGGAAGAGGGCAAGGCCCTCACTTTGCAAAGGGCAAGGAGCTTCCAGTACCATCCCTTACACTTAACGTACATCAGTATCTCAGAACTCATTTGAGTGTAGTAAATTCATTAGGTCTCTGGCTTGCCCCACACTTGAGATGGTTTGACACCACTCCTGAAACGTTCTACTTTGACTCCAGAAGCGCTCTGGTAGCCATGTGGCTGCTGGCCGTGATCGGAAGCAGATTTCCTCTAGGTCTCTGTTTCCACTCGTTTGGCCTTGTTCCTGGTACCTCGCTTTCATCTTCAGACTTTCCCATTGCTGCAGAAAGACAAAGCCCAAGCAATGTATCATAGAAGCAAATCTGCTGGAACTGCCTTTCCTCCCTGGCACAAATAATCAGCTCTAGTGAAAAAACAAACCAAGCGTTAGGAGGGAGTCAGTCCCCCAGTATTAGGACTAGACCCAAGAAATGCATTAGACTCTCCCAAGCTGCAAAAAAACTCTCTCGACAATTATCCAGCTCCGCTCCCACTTTCAAGAGAGAGAGTCTTTTCTTGCCAAAACTAAGGGAAAGTAAGGGGACTAATCCAGGCACTTTTATATAATTATGTATCTAATCTTCTTAATAACCTTTAACATTATTTGATATAATTCCAATTTTGCAATGAGGAATTGAAGGTTTAAAAGGTTAAGTAACCTGCCTAAGGTCAAAGACTTAATATGTGATAGAATTGGATTAAACCCCTTGAACTAAAAATTCTATTTTTTTTTCAACCAGGCTATTGCTTTTTCCAAGGACATAGAATAGCAATTACCTTAGTTCCTCTCAAATTGTAAAGATCAAAGAAAGGATAGTAAGGGAGGGATATACCCAAGGAAGGTAGAATGTAGTAACTATACTGAGTTAACTAGTTAAAATTGGTTTCTTCCAATGCTTTAGGTAGAATAAAGAAAACTACAAGTGTTTCCTATGTGATGTTAGGCATGCGTATTTTCTGCATATCAAGAATAACATGATTTTGGCTTCCGTATTAATCTCCTATGAAATCATGAGGCGTTGCTGTCAACGTTTGGTTCATGAATATGAATGATCATTTTTTATAAAAATATAACATTTAAATACTTCCTCTATAATTAAATGTTATTTTGAAGATTCCATTTCCAGGTTAAGATTTCCCCTGGAGCTCTAATCTAATTAATGGTATTATATAATTTGACTGATAAAGCGATTTGAGGAACTCCCCTACAAGAGAGTCATACCCTGGGCCCGCGAGGTCTAACTTCATTGATACAAAGTACGCAGCTGGTAAACATCACTGGAGACTGTAAGGTTCTTATGCCACTGATTCTGCCATGGTACCAATAGATGTTTTGGGTTCCATCTCAGTTGTTTGTCAAGGAATTATAATAATATTTTTCATAAAGCTTTGCTGTGACTTCCATTATACTGCGAGACTATTTTTTCCCCAACCTCCCTACCATCTGTTGTGATTCTACGTTGGAAAATCTCCCTCGTATTCCATCCAGAAGGGCTAAGTGAAATCAATATGGCAACAGCAGATTGCTGATACATTCCAGCTTTTAAGTGGGATGTTGTTATGATTAACAGTGGCCCAGCTCTTTACCTCTCTATTATCCCAGTGCTATCTCAAAACATCTCAGTAGCTCTTCACATTCAATTAATTCTATATGCTTCCTAAATATGCAGCATAAGGCTAAAAGAAATGTGAAGAAAAAAAGATCAATTATATTTAGCTTCGGCAGGATTGGAATGATATGGTTTTCCCTTTTTGTCTATTTTGGTTAAAGACTGATCAATATAGAAGAATACCATGTGTTTTAAAATAGGGGCAATGAAAAATCATTAACAGGATCTATTCTTTTACATGCCATATGTTTAACTAGAAATTATATTGAACACTTGAGCTTTTTTTCAATACTACTACCCCAAATAAGAAATAATTCTTTTTTGCTTTCATAACACCTAATTGTATTGTGCAATATGTCATGGTCGATTTTACATAATCCAGCCACTAATATATATGTGTATCTATGCAATTATGAGAAATTGGGGATATTAGGGATAGTATTTCATAGTAATGCAGTTGTGGGTAATGACAAGGGTCCAGTGGTAGTTGAAGTAGATTGAGATTCAGAGCCGCTGGAGAAACCATAATCAAAACATGGTGATGTTAGAGTGTTGTGTGAACTCTTCACATATGAAAGTCCCTCAGGAACAGGATAGATATTAGGAAGATATATTTAGGATGTATTTGATTGTAAGAGTCAGAAATTTTGACTAATGCAAAAAACAAATTTATTGTCTCATATAAATGGGAAGGCTGGAAATATACCCCACTTCACAAATGATGTAGGGCATTTTTCTTGATCCATCTCTTGTCTCTTTCACTCTTGTGTTTACTTCATCCTCTGATGTTGCAAACAAGTGTTCACCATATGGCATGAAAGATGGCCAGGGGCATCCCCAGAGCTCCAACTTCTTTGTTCAGTGGAGCTTAAAGAGAACTTGTGTCTTACAAAGTCCACATACAATTCCCAGGACAAGATTTCTATAGCCCTGGTTGGATCCTATATCCTCTCCTGGACCAGTCACCATGGATGGGGAAATGGGGATCCAATGCTTGTTTGACTAGACTTGGATCAGGGCTGTGCACCCCTGTGATCCAGCAGTACAGAGTGTTATAAAATATGATGCAATTAATATAGAGGGAAAGCTTTTGATCCTGGCTAATTAATTAATCCCATGGCTAATCCTATGTGGGACCGATCAGTCTAACTCATGCACTTTTATTTAGCTACTTGGAGCCAAGCTAGTTTGCAGATGTCCCACATGCAAACCATATATACTTTTGTATGCCTTCTTTTACATAATCGTTTTGCCTGGTCTCATTCATTACAGTGTAAATGTTCAAGCTTCATTAAGTGACTGTGTTGTACCTATTGCTCTGCCTGCTTTATAGTAGTAGAACCTTAAAAATGTTTGTGAAATGTACAGGGGCCATGCTAATCTCCTTTGTATAACTACAATTTTAGACTATATGGTAAGAATGTAAATTAGTACAATCTCTGTGGAAAATAGTATGAAGGTTCCTCAAAATATTAAAAATAGAAATAACATATGATACAGTGATTCCACTATTAGGTATTTACATAAAGAAATGAAAATACTAATTCAAAAAGATATATGCACCCCTGTGTTTACTGCAGCATTATTTACAATAGCCAAGATATGGAAGCAACCTAAGTGTCCTTCAACAGACAAATGGATAAGGAAGAGATTGTGTGTTTATGTACATATTCACACACACACACAGATATACATACATACATACATATGAAACAGAGTATTACACAGCCATAAAAAGTATGAGATCGTGCCATTTATGATAACATGGATGGACCTAGAGGGCGTTAAGCTAGTGAAATATGTGAGACTGAGAAAGACAAATAGCATCTGATTTCAAATTTAAGTGGGATGAAAAAAGTAAACAAAGAACAGACTCAGACCTATAAATACATAGGGCAAACTGATACTTACTTGGGGGACGGGATGGGGGGCAAAAGGGGTAAAGCGGAGAGGAAGATACAGGCCTCCAGTTTTAGAATGCATAAGTCATGGGAATAAAAGTCACCACACAGGGAATATAGTCAATGGTATTATGATAGTGACGTATGGGGACAGACGGTAGCTACACTTGCAATCGGTGTAGTGTAAATGTGTAAGTTTGTGGAATCACTATGCTGTACACATGAAACTAGTATAACACGTATCAACTATACTCAGAGTTTTTAAAAGGCTTGTGAAGTAAATAATAATAATCCTGCTTTTTCTTACTTTCGTGGAGCAACCAGTAGAGTTTGGTTGGTACTAACTGTTCTTTCAGTTTAAGTTCTTACCATTCTGTTTTATTTTACTTTATTTATTTTATTTTATTTTATTTTAATGTTTATTTTTTGAGAGAGAGAGAGAGAGTGTGAGCAGGGGAGGGGCAGAGAGAGAGACGCACAGAATCCGAAGCAGGCTCCAGGCTCTGAGCTGTCAGCACAGAGCCCAACGTGGGGCTCGAACCCATGAACCACGAGATCATGACCAGGGCTAAAGTCGGACACTTAACCGACTGAGCCACCCAGGGGTCCCAAGTTCTTATCATTTTAATTGTCTTCTTCTGAGTTGGCATTTGGTGCACTCTCTCAAATTCCTGGCCTCTCTCACCCCTTGGCTCTGCCAGTCCCCCTTAGTTTAGGAAATAAATAGCCCAGACCTTTAAATACTTTTAGCTCAACAGACCTCTGGAATTCTCTCTCACTGCCCATCTTTTCTCTCTGTTATGAGAAAAACTCATATTGAGTTTCTATCTCATAACTCTTACTGAGATAGAAAATTAAAAGTTGATTGTGCAGCTGCTTGGGGATTTATTGAAACCAGCATAAAATGAGTAACTGACAAGTGTTTGGGGTTTTTTCTCCTAATATCACTGCAAATATGCTCTGTGTTCAATACAAATAAATTATTTATTTTGCCTTAAGCTGGTGATTTCAGTAGAATACTATGCAACTGGTAACACACTGTCATTGAAGATGATAAGAAGTCAAGATATTTTCTCACATATTGAGTGAAAATAAGCACAATATATACAGTTTAATAAGTCTTGTCATATATTATACATAATTATACATATATATACATACATACACATTTCAAAATGCACATGTATATTCATTAATTTGCCAATACACTGGTAGGTTTACTTTGTTAATATTTTATTTAGGATCACTGCACTTTATTTATAAATGAGATTAATTTCAGATCATGTGTGGGTACATGAGAGCTCTCTTTGTCCAGTTTTGGAGGTAATATTACATAAGCATTGTACAATGAATGTGATATTGTCCATCTTTTTCTAAGCTCTGGAATAGTTTAAGTATTGTTTTGCATTACCTCGGGGTTTTTTTGGGGGGGTGGGATTTTTTTGGTATTCACTTATAAAACTATCTAGGTTGGTAGTCTCAAATTAGGGATAGAGATTTGCCTAATGTTTTTTTTAAGATTGTTTAGTTTTGAAAGAGAGAGAGTGCGAGTGGCATAGGCACAGAAAGAAAGACTCCCAAGGAGGCTCCACGCTGGGTGTGGAGCTGGATCCCACAACTGTGAGATCATGACCTGAGCCGACACCAAAAGTCACTTAACAAACTGAGCCACCCAGGCACCCTGAGATATGCCTAAGTTTTAGTTTTTTCTATGATCATTAATCCATTAAAATATTTAAATATTGATTCAATTTTGGTAATTTATATTCTTTTTTTTTTAATTTTTTAATGCTTATTTATTTTTAAGAGACAGAGAGAGACAGAGCATGAGCAGGGGAGAGGCAGAGAGAGAGGGCGACACAGAATCTGAAGCAGGCTCCAGGCTCTGAACTGACAGCACAGAGCCTGCTGAGGGGCTCGAACTCATGGACCATGAGATCATGACCTGAGCCGAAGTCGGAGGCTTAACTGACTGAGCCACCCAGGTGCCCTGGTAATTTTCATTTAAAATTATCCTTTTCATATATATTTTAAAATGTACTTGCGTAAGCTTGTACATAGCACTCACTTACAATTTCTAATTCTATTTTTGTATCTACAGTAATGTCACTTTTCTGTCATTTGTATTTCCCTCTTGGTCAAAATTCTGTATAATTTATGCTTTTGTTTACTTGGCTCTATTGTCTTTTAATTTCTAGTTAATTAATTTCTACTTTTATCCTTCATAAGTTTATATCTCAGCTTTCTTTAGCTTTCTTTTGCTGCACTGAATTTATTACTTAATTCACTATATTCATAAATATCATAATCCAGAGTTAATGAATAAGTTGATCTGTCCATTACCCTAATCCATGGTCATGAGAATAAATTAAACTTAAAGTTCTTTTTTTTTAATGTTTTTATTTCTTTCTGAGAGAGACAGTATGAACAAGGGAGGGTCAGAGAGAGAGGAAGACAGAATCTGAAACAGGCTCCAGGCTCTGAGCTGTCAGCACAGAGCCCGACACGGGGCTTGAACCCACGAACCGTGAGATCATGACCTGAGCTGAAGTCAGATGCTTAACCAACTGAGCCACCCAGGCACCCCTCAAACTTAAAATTCTTGACTGTTCATATTCTGTTCTGTAGTGAAATCGAAGAAGATATTATTTTGCGTCAAGAATTTTTTGGTAAGTGCAAAATCTCTCACAGTTGTTTTGCCTATAACAAATGCCACGACTTTAACAGGAAGACAGCTGAAATAATCAGACGTTCCCAGTTCCTTCAGTTACATATTTAAGGGTATGTTTCCCTTGAAGAGACTCTAGCAGATATCACACATTTCAAAGTTGGCGCTTAGTAAAGAAAAGTCACAGAGTGATAGTTACACGGCCCAACTAAAACTTCCCATCCTTTGAACATTGCGTCTCTATATGCTACCTCATTCTGCACAAGTCCCAAGGAAAACCAGCAATGATGAGAAAAGCAGTATTTCATTGTTTCAGCTTCTAATGACCTCGGACCAGTGACCGTCACCTTGGCTCCAGCCCTGGAACTTCCCTTCCTCACTGCATAGGCTTGACAAGCCACATCCCTGTCTTTTATAGTGAAGCAAAGATAAAAGGTTTGCCTCCTGCTTCCTCCCACTCACTCATTCATGATATCATTGTACCAACAGAAGTGTTATTGTTAATAGGACAATGCTTTTTAAATTCTTTGTATGTCTCTGGCCAAGCAAAAACAAAAACAGAGAAGCTATTTTTAAAAGAAGAAATGCTCCACTGGCCTTGGACTCAGATCTGAGTCTGACCCCTCTGTTTTCTGTTGAGAGGAAGCCATTAACCATGAAGATATGGGAAGCTTTGCCCAACAGGCAGGAAGCCAGCCACGGCACAGCATACTGGGAAATGCCATTAACTTCCTTTAACATTTCGTCAACCTGAGTTGCAATGTAGGTGGAGATTTTCAAATATAAAAAAGAGACATGTCAATAGCATTTTAGTGTTAAAGAGAAAAGAGCTTAATTTTTGTGTGCTTATAAAACATTGTGGGTTCATTGAAACACCTTCAAATAACATAGGAAAATGTAAAATGAAAACTGCTATCTTCTCTCACACAAAATGAAACAATCTTGCCATGCCCTTTACAGACATGGTGTCTGTTTTGTCTAAATTTGAATTAAGGGAATCACACAACTGTTTCTTCCCTCATCACATGTTGTGAACAGCATCACGGATTTTTAAATAATATTTATTTATTCATTCATTCATTCAAATGTTGTGTCTTATTTTTGTTTATTTATTTTTAATATAATTTATTGTCAAATTGGTTTCCATACAACACCCAGTGCTCATCCCAACAAGGGCCTTCCTCAGTGCCCACCACCCACCCTCCCCTCTCCTCCGTGCCCCATCAACCCCCAGTCTGCCCTCAGCACTTAAGAGTCTCCCATGGTTTGCCTCCCTTCCTCTCTGTAACTCTTTTTCTCCCCTTCACCTCCCCCATGGTCTTCCACCAAATTTCTCGAGGGAGTACAGGTGACTTACTTTTGTGGTTTGAATGGTGCCCAAGATATGTCCACTTGGAGCCTATGACTAGGACTTTATGTGGAAATAGGGTCTTTGCAGCCATAAATAAGTTACAGATGTTGAGATGAAATCATCGCGGACAAAGGGCCACGAATCTGGTTTTGTCATTATACGAGGGAGGCAGAAGGAGATTAGAGACACAGAGGAGAGGGCCAGTGAGAAGAGACGGAGACTGGAGAAGTGCAGCCACAAGCCCAGCGATGCCAGCACGATTACTGAGTTGAGCATTTTAAAATAAATTTTTAGAGGCACCTGAGTGGCTCAATGGGTTAAGCATCAGACTCCAGCTCAAGTCATGATCTCACAGTTCTTGAGTTCCAGCCCCTCCTTGGGCTCTGCACTGACAGTGCCCAGATTGTCATCTTCTCCCTCTCTCCCTGCCCCTTCCCTCGCTCCCAGGCACTCTATCTCTCTCACTCAGAAAAAATAAAGTTAAAAAAAGAAATAATTAAAAAAAATAAAAACTAAGTTTTTAGATCATTTATGTTCCCCACTAAGTGAGATGCTTATTCATATTTTTTGCTCATTTTTCTACTGAATCATTTGTCTTTTTCATGTTGATATTTAGGAATTCTGCACATTTTTTTTATAAATAGTTTATTGTCAAGTTGGTTTCCCAGTGCTCATCCCCACAAGTGCCCTCCTCCATGCCCATCTCCCCCCTCCCCCCACACACCCATCAGTCCTCAGTTTGTTCTCAGCATTCAAGAGTCTCTCATGGTTTGTCTCTCCCCCTTTCCCCCACTACTTCCCCCTTCTTCTCCCCCATGGTCCTCCGTTAAATTCCTCCTAATCCTCCTATACGTGCAGTCATATGGTATTTGTCCTTCTCTGCCTGACTTATTTCACTGCACATATTTTAGATATCTCATCAGTTATAGATGTTGTAAATATCCTCTCCTTTGTGGCCTATCTTTCACCATCTTTATGATACAAGTTCTTAATTTAATGTAATTAAATTTGTCTATTAATTCCTTTGTTTATTTGTGCTTTTTAAAAACGCTTTCCAACTTCTAGCAGGGTAAAGATATTTTCCTATACTTTCTTCTAAAAGCTTTAGAAGTTTGACTTTTATACTTAAAACACATAGAATTTACTTTTGTGAATCGGGGAGAGGTAGTGTCCAAATTTCAGTTCTTTCCTTGTGTCACCGGTTGGTGATTGTCCAGAACCTGTTCTTGAAGAGGCATCTCCATTCTTAAAGCTTTGTGTTGCCGTCTATGCCTGTCTTAAATCTACTCTCTGGTCTTTCTATTCAGTTTTATTGGAGTTTGTTTTGTTTTGTTTTATACATCCCAGTAATTATCCTGCAGCGTTTTTACTGCTGTTGCCTTAAATTGGTCTTGCGAGGCAAGTCTTCACGACTGTTTATCTTTTGCAGCAGCCGGTTGTAATTTTGTGTTTTAATGCATATTTAGAATCACCTCTGTTAAATTGCTTTAAAAAAGAATAGAGTTTGGATCTTTAGATAAATTTGGAGAGGATTGTATCTTTATGATAGTGAGGCTTCTTGCCAATAAACATGTTACATCTCTTCATTTAGTTATGATTTCTTGCATGTCTTTCAATAAAGTTGTAAAATTGTATCCATAATGACCTACATCTTTTGTTAGATTTCTAGGTGCTGCGTATTTTGGTTGCCATTGTTAAGTTCTTTTTTAAAAACAACATTTTCTTAATTGTCATTGATGGCATATAGATTAAGTATATTGATCTTAGTTCTAGCCAGATGGCTAAATTCATTTATCTTATATTAACTTAATATCTCTCTTCATTATTTTTGTTTTTTGTGTAGATAATTATATCATCTATGATGACATTATTTGTTTTTCCCATTCCAGTTCTTACATTTTAAAATTTGTTTCCCAGGACACCTGTGTGTCTCAGTTGGTTGAGAACCTGACTTTGTCTCTGGTCATGATCTCACAGTTCATGAGTCCCACATCTCTCTCTCCTCTCTCTACCCCTCCCCCAACTTGTGCTTTCTCTCTCTCTGAAAAATAAATTAATACATTAAAATTTTTTTGCTTCCCGTGTGTTACTAAACAAAGTAAGAACCTCTAATACAACCTTCATAGAAGCAGATAATGAGCACACTTCTCTTGCTCTTGATTTTAAAGTGATTGCTTCCAACATTTTACTGTTAGGAATGTTTTCACTCTAGATTTTTGGAACTACTCTTTACTGGGCTCAGAAAGTTCTCTTTTATTTCTAGCTTACCAATGATATTAATCATAAGTAAATCAATTTTAACACAGATTTTTCTTCATCTTTTGAGAGAACATATGACTTTCTTTCTTCTCCTTTTACTTACTAATGTGGTGAATTGTATTTAACGACTTCTGCTATCAAAACCACCTTTACAACTTTGAAATTTTTTAAGTAATGAATATTATTAAATGTCATCATTATTTTTTTATCTAATGAGATGATCATATAACTTTTCTCCTTTGCTTAATGAATATAGTGAATTATATTGATTCAGTGTCAAATGGTAAACAAATCTTCCATTTCCTGAAAAACCGTATTTGTTCATGATGTATTATCTTTTTTTATATATTAGGGATTCACCATCACTTATATGTGGTATCCAAAACACGCAGAGCAGCAACAACAAAAACAAATTCATATACCACGATGAGATTTGGGGTAAACAGAAGTTGGGGGCAGAGGTAGGGGAAGCGGAGGAAGGTGGTCAAAAGGTACAAGCTTCCCATCGTAAGATAAATAAGCAGGAGGGATGAAATGTACAACATGGCAACTATAGTTAATGCTGCTGAATAGCTAACAGGAAAGTCATTAAGAAGGTCGATCCTAAGAGTTCTCATCACAAGGAATAAAAAATTTTTGTTCCTTTTTTTGTTTGTTCTTTTTTATTGTATCCATATGAGACACTGGGCACTAAATAACTGAAATCATTGTGGCAATCATTTCACAATATGAGTAAGCCAAGCCATCTTGTTCTCTACCTTGAGCTTATCCAGTGATATATGTCAATTGTATCTCAATAAAATGAAGTGTGTATATACATACATAGTACATTTGTATGTGCTTAAACATTATTGCTTACAATTCAAATGTGTAGATGGTTAGATATATACCATCAGATCAGAGTGGAGGAGCTGTTAAAATCGTTCTAAATATTGACAGTGGTGAGGACACAAATTCTAAACCTTTCACACTGGATTTCCCCAGCATGGAAAGTGGTGTTTGCCATTGTGCTGATCTCTCTCTCGTTTTGTGGAACTCCAGCTGGAGCCTTATTCTCTATTCTTCAGGTTGTCTTTGCCGCCCCATGAATAAAAATTAACAAAAGATAATTCATTGGCTCAGCAGCCTTATTCAAGACTGCTTCCTTCTGGGAAAATAAGGTATACTTATTTGAAGGCCAACCTGTTCTTTAACCACTCAAGTCACTGAGTCTAAATAATTAGTGCTTACTAAATTTGTCTTGGGAGAACTGAACATGTTAGGAGGCTCTGCATAGCTGACAGGTGTTGTATCTTTCTTACGTTTCCTTATTCCTTCTATTATTCTTTCTCCTCTTTATTGATCTCCTCCACCTGTTTCTTTTCATTTAGTTGGCCTTCTTTCAATGTACGATCTTTTTTAAATTTTTGTTAACATTTATTCATGTTTGAGGGACAGAGAGTGAGAGAGCATGAGTAGGAAAAGGGCAGAGAGGGAGGGAGACACAGAATCTGAAGCAGGCTCCAGGCGCTGAGAGGTGTCATCACAGAGCCCAATGTGGGACTCAGACTCACGAGCCAGGAGATCATGACCTGAACTGGTCGGATGCCTAACCAACTGAGCCACCCAGGGGCCTCTCCGGTTTTGTTTTTTAAATTTCAGAAACAGTAGGGGCCCCTGGGTGGCTTAGTCAGCTAAGCATCTGACTTCACCTCGGGTCATGATCTCACTGCTTGTCTGTTAGAGCCCCGTGTCGGGCTCTGTGCTGACAGCCCAGAGCCCGGAGCCTGCTTCAGATTCTGTGTCTCCCTCCCTCTCTGCCCCTTCCCTACTCACACTCTGTCTCTGTCTCTCTCTCAAATATAAAAAATAAAACATAAAATAAATTAAATTTCAGAAAGAAAGTAAAAAAACAACAACCAGAAACTGGTACTGATATGATGTTTTCCTCTAGTATGGTCCTTGTTCTAGTGGTGATTTAGCTCTTTTTGAGACAAATGCCACACGTGTATGAGATCCTTCAAAAATAAAGTGAGTAGGGATAGAGGGTATGGGGAAGCAAATGTAGCCTACTGAAAAGCTTTTCAAGTCAGTCAATTTTACAAAGACTTATTTTAAATTTGACGTTAAGTGTGTATATAAAATGAGGCAGCATGGCCTAGTGGTTAAAAGACCCAAACGAGCCATTTCACTCCCCACCTCCACCATTTGGAATGCTGTCCATGGCCTGGGCAATACCCTTAAGCCCCTTTTTGCATCAGCTTCTTCCTCTATAAGTTGATGGGAATAATAATAGTATCTACACCCTAACGTTGATTGAATGCCTCAGCATCTGTAAAGTGCTTAGAATAGTGTTGAATATACAGCAAACACTATATAGTTTCCTAAATAGATGAAATTTTAAAAAAATGGGGAAAACATTGGATAGGAAAGTAAGATGCAAGGCATATTACAACAATGTGCTTTTCAAAGACGATTATTCTTGAGTAACCTTGAAGTTAGGAAATACGCAAATTTTCTGGCCTGCAGAAAGAGTAGAAATGAAAGAAATCACAATATCTTGCAATTATACTCCCAGAATCACAATCATTGGAACTTTAATTAAGAATAGTTCAGAGTAGGGGTACCTGGGTGGCTCAGTCAGTTGAGCCTCTGACTTGGCTCAGGTCATGATCTCTTAGTTTGGGCTCTATCGGGATAGCTCAGAGCCTGGAGCCTACTTAAGATTCTGTGTCTCCCTCTCTCTCTGCCCTCTCCTGCTCGCGCCCTGTCTCTCTCTCTCAAAAATAAATAAACATTAAAAAAAGTTATAATAGAAATGAACTCTAAAAAAAGAATAGTTCATAGTATACTTAATTCAGCGCTTACTCACATTTACTTCTTTAGATTCCACAGACTTCCTCACATAGTCATGTTCCTTCTTTAAATATTGTAAAGCCTTTTCTATTGAGTACACGAGCAACACTAATTTTAGCTCCAATTGTTATATTTTCAAAGAAGCTAAAAAAAGCGTTAAGCCTGACTGTTTTCAAAGAACGATTCTATAACAAGACACTAGACTGTGGTTTGAAAGTGATTGGTCTTATTAACTGGAAAGAGAAATAAGGCCTGATAGAAAAGAGAAAAAGGAACAAGTGATGATTCTATCTTACACTTTCATCTTACACCTCCCCAAGCACCTGAAACCCAGTCTCATTACCATTTCTTTCAGCAGACGAAGCAAGTGAGATAGCCCGTTAAGAGTGTTTCCCAAGGTCATACTCCAACTTGCTAACATTACGATAAAAGCCCAATATTCTCGATTAGTGTCTGCTCGCCGCTCATCCTCTCAGCATTGATTCTGTGTGTGATTTAGAAAGGAGTTGAGCAGGGTGATCTTCTTGGTCTTTCCAACGTTACCATCCTGCTCAGTGGCTCCCCTTTTTTGTTCCCTATTATGTCACCTTTTGTTCATTGTTGATTGTATCTCAACAGCCTTTCTCATACCCTCTCAATTCAGGCAGGATTCTCGCCAGCTGAGAGTTCAGAATGAGGAGTGGGTTCCTGGACGCTCTCTGGTGCCATTTTATGTCTTTTACACTTTCCGCACCTCCTGAGGAAGAATTCAAGTCCTCATAGATGTTTTTGGTTCTTGTAGGTCTTTGTTTCATTGACCACTTTCCCCTGGAGTGCCTGTCAAGCTCCTGGATGGTTTCAGAAGGCTTTGACGATTTCATTTATTGCGAAGGATTTTTGTCTTTTTTAATTCTTTTGTGTTTTAATGGATTGGCCTTGACTTTAAACCAAATTGAAGAGAAGGATCTAGGAAGGGCCTCTGACCTGTCCAACAGGGTAGCCACTAGCCATATGAGCCTATTGAAATTGAAGTTGGAACATAAAGTTACCAAAATTTTAAATTTAGGCCCTCAGGGGTGCTTGGATGGTTCAGTTTGTTGAGCGTAGACTTTGGCTCAAGTCATGATCTCATGGTTTGTGAGTTCAAGCTCCGTGTCAAGCTCTGTGCTGACAGCTCAGAGCCTGGAGCCTGCTTTGGATTCTGTGCCTCCCTCTGTCTCTGCCCCTCCCCCATTCATGCCCTGTCTGTCTGTCTCTGTCTCTCTCTCTCAAAAATAAATAAACATTAAAAAAGAGTGGGGGGGGGCAGCTAAGTGGCTCAGTTGGTTGGGAGTCCAACTTCAGCTCAAGTCATTGATCTCACAGTTCATGGGTTCGAACCCTGCATCAGGCTCTGTGTTGACAGTTCAGAGCCTGGAGCCTGCTTCAGATTCTGTGTCTCTCCCGCTCTCTGCCCCTCCCCGCCTCATACTCTGTCTCTCTCTCTCTTTCCAAAATAAATTAACATTAAAAATAATAAAATAAATAATATAAGATAAAATAAAATAAACTACCAAATGAAATTCAGGCCCTAAATTGCACTAGCCATATTTCAAGCGCCCAGTAGCCAACACGTTATCTTTCTCAGCTCCAACCTCAGTCTACTCACCTCTAGAGTGGAAAGACAGCGTTCAGTGACGGGAAGATCCCTCCTACACTAACATTCAGTAATTTCTCCACTAGATGACTATCAGATGCCCCTGGCACTGACATTCAGTGATTTTTTTTTCCCCAGCATTTTTCTTGGGTTTGGCAGTAGCACGTTGGATTCTGTGAGCTGCGGCTTGCTCCTCTCTCTCAAGTTCTCTCTCTTCATCTTGCAAAGTGTGCCTCTCTTATCTTCACCTTGTGTGTTGGGACCATGTACTTGACAAGAATATGGTAATGTATGCAACAAAGGCTTTGTGTACTAAATATAGCCTCAGAGTTTTAAAGAGCTTTTTTTTTCTTTTATGAATGTTGGCAGCTGTTTTACTATGAAACAGGTCTCAGAAAGAGACGAGGACACATTCTATTTTGAGATAAAAGCTTCATCGGAGATGAAGAAATGACACTGTAATAAATGCTATCACAGTTAATGAAATCAGGGTAGCAACTGATTTTTATTTGACTGTATGAAGCAAATTCTTCCAAATTTCCAGGTCACATTCTAAGCATAAATCGGCAATAGATCCTATTGTCAATCAATCAGAACTACATGTTGATCTCTGTTCCATTCTTTTTTTTTTTTTTTTTTTGGAACCCTGGGGTTATAAGAAAAATAGATGTTAAAATCATTGAGACTAGAATTTTCCTTTCTTTTCCTACTGCCTACATGAACAGGCAGCAAATAATTAACCGGTGAGAAACATTTATGCACCTCAGTTTACAAACTAAAACAAATGATTAAAAAATTGTATCACACAAAAGTTCTGTTTGTGTCCCTTTGAAAAGTAAATGTGACAGTGCAGTGTTAATCATCTTTAAAAGGGGAATTTTCAAACCTTGAATGCAGCAAATTTCCAAAGTGCTGATTATATGTGCTAATTGTCTTTTGCTTGTTATTTCAATCCCTTAACTATGAAGATTCTTAACATATGTCTATTTCCCCACCACTTTCTTCAGGCAGAAACTCCCTTGGGTGGATATGCCTGACAAAATCATTAACTAAAAGTTCTATGAGCCTAGGTGGGATAACATTTGGAGATGACTGATTACATGATTGCGGCTAATTGTTTATGGGACTTGCAAAGTCTCTAACATCTTTAAGGGGAATCCTTCCACTTGTAATCCTTCAAAAAAATTGAAGCTTTCTCTAAAGATAGGCTTCCTTTGGGGTGTCACTGAGAAATATTTCTGAGGCAACCTTGCACCAGCTCTGGTCTTTTTATTTTCTGATGAAAATAATCCCCCCTTCGTCGCCAGAATATAATTTATGACTTCGAGGCCATCCTCTGCTAGGATGTATGCCCTTCAACAAGATTATTGGAGACCTTTTCCAGTTGCATGCCAGAAATTATGTACTAACTTTGTCTCATTATATCCCTACTGATTAAGATAACTTAATACAAGGGTGTAACTCGCTCCAGAAGTAGCTTGCTTTTTTTTTTAATTGTTATGAATAACATACATACATTTATTTCCTTACTTGTTTCTTATGTATTTATATTTTTGTTTTTTAAATAAATTTTTTAATGTTTATTTGTATTTGAAAGAGAGAGAGAGAAGGAGAGAGACAGAGCACAAGCAGGGGAGGGGCAGAGAGAGAATAGAAGACACAGAATCCGAAGCAGACTCCAGGCTCTGAGCTTGACACAGGGCTCAAACTCACAAACCGTGAGATCATGACCTGAACCAAGAATCTAAAAAATATTTTCTATAATTCATTCAACAAACATTTGTTGCAAACTCATATCTGTGGCGCACTGTGACTAATGCAGGTAAACACACATGGGTATGCGTGCACAGACATATGCACCCCAGCCTTAAGGTTTAAGAAAATGAAGGCCATCTGTATCTCCATCTATTTGACAAAAGCTCTACCCACCTTCTTCTCATCAACATAGCTTTGGGAAAATGTTATGACACTATGGCTTTGTTGGAGGGTGGGTATGCGAATTGCAAAAACAAAAACTTTTGCCCATTTGTAACCTGTTACACACACTGCTCGTTATGTGTTCATCTGACAAAGTCTTGAATTGCGATCCTGAAATAAAACGGGGTATGTGTCTGTTGTGGCAAACATGGATATTGATAAAATTTCTGCCCATTGGAAGTCTGAGTGGTATTTGGTGATAAATGGTGCCTGAAGCCATGTGGAACAGCTCGGGGTGCAGAAATTACACTGGGGACTGCAGGTTACAGGCTGTGGCATGGAGCCAGCCAGGTTCACATACGGCCAAAGCCTCAGTCAGCCCAGAAATTGTTAAGCAGGCAAGGTATTGTGCACACCCTGAGCTTAAAGTGAAAGAAGAAAAGCATCAGATACACAACTTTATTGAATAGACACCCATCATCCAATGCCTAGCTTAGAACCAAGGGAACCTTGAGCTGGTCTTGAAACTAGATAACAGCCTGTGCTCCCATCCCAGTTGGATGCATCATAATTCTGCTCTCCCATTGTAGCTAAGAAGGACGACGCCAGGGACCAGAAAGGAAAACATCCCTAAGGTCACGTCATACCTTGTTTTCTTTTCTCTCTTCTTACTCAGGCAGACACAGTAGAGTCTCAGATACTCATGCTTCTTCTCCGAGGGCTTGAGAAGAAGGCTGCCGTTATTTTTCCAATCACTAGTTTGGACTTGGCCCACTCTTTGTTTACCTTGCTGATGCTTGGAAGGAAGGTCACACTTACTCAGCATGCAGATACCACTCTCGGCTGCCTTTGAGGCAACAGATTAAGGGAGAGGGGAAGGAACACAGTCTATTGAAAAGGGAGAATGCTCAGTGTCACTCCCTCAGCTAGTTGACCGCATAGAAAAGTAATTGCCAACAGTGAGTTGGGGCCCAAATTTTGCAGGCAATACATTTAACTACGCACATGAGCCTTTCTTAGCAAATGATCACAAACTCCAACTATATCACTTTTGTATTCCTCTCTGGTTTTTTCTGCATTTCTCCTCAGACACAGTTGTTTGAGGGAATAGAATTTTAACATGAATACTCAAACTCTATTTCTTGCTGTCTGAAGTGTGATTAAACTCAGAATAAAATGAATTCTTTCCTGCCACTTAAGCCACAGTGCAGGACGGGAACAAAAAGACTCTTAATGCCTCTTTACTATTTTGGATCCATGAGCGTGTCCTCCACAAAATGCAATATCAGGTCTTCCATTAGAATACAAGCAATGCCTTGGAGCCGTTTATATAAAATTTAAAATGCCAGTGTTTTGAAGTTATGAAGTCCCTGGCATCTGCTTACTTATACCCACTTGATTCACAGCACAATACTGAGTCAAGAAAAACTCTATTCCAATACTTCAGAAACTTGAGTGAGCAAACACATCACCTGCAGAACTTGTAAACACAGATTCCTGGGTTCCCCTCCATTAGTAGATGGACAGTGGAAAGAACCTGAGAATTTTCAGCTTCAACAGACTTTGAGGTGGTACTGATGCTTCTGGTCCATGAGACAATCGGGGGAACACAGGTCCTGGCTAAACCCTCACTATCAGGTACCTAAGCAACATGCACACATGTGCACACACGCACTCACGCTTGCTTTCTCTCTCTCTCTCTTTCTCTCTGTCTCTCTCTCTGTCTCTCTCTCTCTCTCTCACACACACACACACACACACACACACACACACACACACACAGAAAGTCTGCCTTTATTTAAGGTGGGGCATTTTGTAGGTTCATTTCAGCACAGAGTGGTAACACATCTTCTTTACAAGACACTTCAACTGCCTTCAAGGAAATAGCAGAGAGAGTTAGAGGCCATTAAGATACACCGTTGAGAACATCCCTGACTTTAAAACCCCACACTGAGGAGAAGCTGTTAATGCAGACATCCATTCTGTGCTTACTAGGAACACAGTATTGCTGACACATTGCTTTAGAAAAGCCATTTAAAACCTGTAGTCAATTGGTAATTATTAATATTTATTACTGCTCTGATGAAGCCCCAAGCAGATATTTACTTTCTAAAGGTTGGTAATAAAATCAGATAAACTGATAAACAATTAGTCATTTGGGGGACTGTCTCCCTGTTTAATTTGTTTCTTTCTCCTGTCCCCTCCTTCTGTGTATATATGTTATGTATATGTGCATTTGTATATATAATTTGTGTGTATATATATTACATATCCTACATATGTATAGATATATAATATATACACATGTAGTTTTGAGTAGAATAGAGAGAGAATGCATATTTTATATATGGTTTTGAATACAATTATGAAATATTACATATGTGTGCATATAGTCTAGTTTTGCTAGCTAAGAATTAAGTTTCTCTACTCCATCCCTTTCTTCTTTGGAGCAACACAATTATATTGTTAAGTTAATTGTGCCAATGATTATAAAGGATCTAGTTATTTGGGAACAGTAATTCAGAATGAATTGTTCCTTAGTACCTATACACATGGATTGGTTTGATGGGAGAGCAGGAATCTGCAGGTCACTGCAATATTTCTTGTTGCATTTTGCTGTCAGAGGCTTTCACTCCTGCCCTTGAAAGGCTGAGAAGTACTGGATAAACCACATTATGCTGGTCCTTATCTTCCTTATGGGTATTAAGGACAGATACTCTCATTAACTCCCAGCTTGTGAATTATGGGCCAGCCATTTACTGTACAGAATAATAAATGGTCTAGAACTATGTGTGCACACAGCTATTGGCTCTAAATACTGGTTTTCCTGCCCAGTGCAGCTCACTTGTCGTACCAGCCAAACTGGAGCTCCGAGGGGTGAACTTATTAATTGAAAATGGATCCTAATTATGGGTTGTTGTTGATTTTTTTGCCATTTAGCAATTCTCAAACAATTTTTCTTTAATGTAATTTTAATGCTTGCATGTTCTGTTTTTTTATATGACCAGGAACTTAGACAAATATAAGTCAGACTTAACACTTTCATGTTTTATTTATGTACCTGCCTTATAGAGGTGAGAGATTCTTGATGGGACATTGTATTTATTGCACAGGAGTAGCTGTTTTATAAGATAATAATTTGCTTGCCACAACATACAGAAAACTATAATGCAAAACAAACAGTGCTGGATTTTGTTGATGGGGATGAAATGGCGGTATTAGGGAAGAAAACCTAGTAGATTCTGTGGCACAGTGAGTATCCAGTAGATTAGTATTGAATATGGATTGATTGATTATTGTGTAGTGATGGTCAGAAGTCAACAAAGGTTGAAACGGGGGACTTTTCGTTTCAACAGATGGTGGAACTGGTCACACCGTCGAGAGTAGCCTGGATGAGGTGACACGTGCTTGGTCAGTCATGTCTCTGAAAGGGAGGCAGTACTGTGCTTGGTAGTTAATCCGTTGGCGGAATGGCTGGTGAGATCGGCAAACCCAATGATACCTGTATGCCCCACTTTTCAAAAGTGTGCGTCACAAAAGACCTGCTATGTCGGTATCTGTTTTCACTAACCAGAAGAAACTTGAGGAGGATTTTCACTTTTACGAAAAAGGGCAGAACATGAAAATAGAGTTCAGCATGGGTTTCGCAGTGAGCATCCACTGATGCGGGATGCACCCTGAGCAGAGCAATAGGAGCTACCTCACCAGGCTCCTCCCCTGGGAACTGCCCTCATCATCTCCTCATCCGGCCACCAGAGCTTTGAATGGTGGCTGTGGGCATCTGGGCTTTATCTTGATTTATTTTGAACCTCCATTAGCAAGATATGCACTAAGGCATCAGAAAAGCCCAAGAGACGTGCAATGGTTATTGCTTCTTCACCTTACACCATTGTTGCTTAGGAAAGTTTTCATAGTAGTAGGAACACTACTTTCAGAGGGCAAGCGGAACCTGTACATTGAAAGCAAGACTCAACTTCTGAAAGAATTCAAGAAACCTAGATGAGCATTCTCATGATGCAATCAATTAGCTGTTCATAGCTGTATAAAATAAACAGACCGAAATGACTGAGGGGGGAGGGGAGAAGAAACCCAGTGATTCCAGCCCTACATCTAGAGAGCATATGTGCAGCCTAGGAAAGTTGCAATGAACAAATAGCCATCACTCCTCTATCAAGGTACCAAGCCTCCAAAGATTTTGCCAGCTTTGTCATATTACCAAGCAGGCATCCTGTCCCCTCTTGGTGAGAGATCTTCACATGACTGCTTTTGATACCCATAAACCCAACTTGACTTAAAAAAGTCCTCAAGAAATTAGACATCAACCTTAGACAAGACTACCAGAAACTACAGTTTAAATACATACACAGTGTTTGCATGTGCATGTGTATGTTGCAAGGAGGCCATCTTGCCCTCAACGTCTTCTTCCAACAAGGATGGGCCATGAACAGGAAAGGTGAAATACTAGCTATGAAATACCACAAATCTATATGGCATAATCATGACCGAGTTTAGGCTTCTTGTTCCTTCTTTGCTGTATTTTTGCTCTTCTTTCATAGCTGGTGAAGTCTTTCTTGTTTGTTTTATTTCATGGTGTTCAGCTTTGCTAAGGATCACAATGGAAGACCTTTGGGTCCATGCATAGGCCAGAGTTTGACATGTATACATCTGCAGCCAAGATATTGGTGCAGGCCATTCCAATCAAGGTGAGAGGGACCTAAGAGGAAGGTGAAATTCAGTGAGGCTATCAAAATTGGTGCTACTTAGATCAGCTGCTGCTGGTCCCCCACTCATCCCCAATCTGGAGATTCACTGTCCAGAGGTAAAGGTTAGTAGGGTTTGTGCGATGCCTAATTCCAGTGCATACCAGCAACATGGATGATAGATTCCAGTGCTATTCTGAACTCAAAACAAATCCAGTTAAAAAAAGAACAAGAGAGCAATGCTATGCTTGTCAGAAGAAAAGAAAAAAAACAGACCTCAGAGCAAAAAAGCCATGTGGTCACTTAGGCTCTTTCCATGTTTTAGCTATTGTGGAGAGTGCTGCTATGAACATTGGGGTACATGGATCAAGAAGACGTGGTTTATCTATACCATGGAATACGACATGGCAATGAGAAAGAATGAAATCTGGCCATGTGTAGCAACATGGATGGACCTTGAGGGTGTTATGCTGAGCGAAATAAGTCAGGCAGAGAAGGACAAATATCATATGTTTGCACGTATAGGAGGATTAGGAGGAACTTGACGGAGGAACAAGGGGGAGAAGAAGGGTGGAAATGGTGGGGGAAAGGGAGAGAGGCAAACCATGAGAGACTCTTGAATGCTGACAAAAACTGAGGACTGATGGATGTGGGGGGGAGGGGGGGAGGGGCATGGAGGAGGACACTTGTGGGGATGAGCACCGAGTGTTATGTGGAAACTAATTTGACAATAAACTATTTAAAAAAAAAAAAAAAAAAAAAAAAAAAGCCATGTGGTTATTGAGCCATTTTCATCAAATACTCAGAATATTGTGAAGAAAAACTGTTTATAATAAATATAAATAGAGAGAAATTAAAAACTCTATGTTGGAGTTAAATATTGGGTGGCTCAGTTGGTTAAGTGTCCAACTCTTGATTTCAGTTTGGGTCATGATCTTGCAGTTCATGGGATCAAGCCCCATGTTGGGCTCTGCACTGATGGTGCACAGCCTGTTTGGGATTCTCTCTCTCTCTTTCTCAAAATAAATAAAAACTTAAAGAAAAGAAAAATTATCCTAAGGACACAGGGATGAGAAGATAATAAAATGAGATTCATTAAACATCTTCTGTGGGCTACACCAGGTGCTAGAAAGCAGTAAGTTATACAGATGCATCATTCTACAGGTACTTTGATATTTATGAATTGGCATGGAAGGTGCACTCAACGAGAAGGGCATTCCTCCAAGTTATTGTAATGTTGGCAAAAGCAAGGTCCTTCCCCCCTAAAGTAGACTGTGGTCTCAAGTGCCATCTTGAGAAGTTCAGAATTTGTTCTATGAGAACAGACTGTTACTGGAACTTTTTTTAAAAATTATGTTTGTTTATTTTTGATAGAGCACAAGGGGGTGAAGAGAAGAGAGAGACACAGACACACAATCCAAAGCAGGCTCTAGGCTCCAAGTTGTCAGCACAGAACCTGACCTAGGGCTTGAACCCACAGACTGTGAGATCATGACCTGAGGTGAAGTCAGACACTTAACCGACTGAGCCACCTGGGCGCCCCGACTGGAACTTTCTGAGGTAGCCAATGGCTGTATCAAAGTTTCATATTGGAAAGGCTGTTCTGACAATAGTGTGTAAAAATGCATCTGAGTTTAGAGGTCATTTTCGGGGAAGACAGTGAATTGAGGGTTTGGACATTTTGGGTGTGAAGTGTTGACGGAACAGCTACACACGGGTGAATGTGATCACTATTGCAAACCCGGGATGTAAGGAGAGAGTGGAGAGCGGAGTCTTCCTCCCACCGTGAAGGGTGAATGTGAGGGCAGGTCCATGAACACAGGTGAGGGAACACTTGACCCTTTGGCCCTTGGACTTGCCCCAAGATCAAGCAGGTATATTTGCTTTATTAAAACCTCTGATCCTACTTACACTGGTTTTTTTTTGTTTGTTTGTTTGTTTGTTTTTGGAAGGACATTTGAATCCTTGCCTAACTCAACAAGATTGCAATTCAAGTGGAGGTACTGGAAAAAAGCCAAGATGAATCATAAACTACAGGCCCCAATGACCTATTGTCCAATCCCAGAATGGAAATGTGGTTATTGGAATGTATTGCTGAATAACATGAGTTATTTTCAAAGCCTGTGCTCCGAGCAGGAGACTATAGAGAAGAATCAGGACCACAAGATCAGAAAGCAGGGTGGGCAGAGGGCACGCATGGGGGCTGGTGTCAGTGGCAGATTTGGAACACAATTCCTAGAGCAGGGTACAGGTTTGGAACGGTAGCAGTTAGGACTGAGGGACAATGGATGTACCAAATGGAAGAAGCAAGTAAGTAAGTATCAAGGAGGAAGAAGCTGGAAAGAGAAAGCAGATCCTAGGGATTAGGGAGCCACTGCAGAGGGCTGACAGCAGATAGAAAGTAGCCGTAGATACTGTGGATACTATCTGCCAAGTATTTGCTTCAGCTGAAGTTAAGGGTGAGTGTCCTGCGTTAGTACCAACCCACAGCCTTCACTGGGCAGCCCAAGTCTTAGAAGATAAACAGGAGGCAAAGAGCTGGACAGGGCAGATCGTGACACATTCATTCCAGATGAGAACTCCATTTCCTGGAGGATGAAATAATCCTCCTTAATTCCTCCCCCCTCTCCTTAGTCCAGAACTGCAGGCCTTAACTTCTGGGGGAAAGGCGCTTTCAGAACTGAGTGAATGCCAGAGACTCTCCTCACAGAGCTGCAAAGGCTCATGAACCCTCACGTATTTCCCATCAGTACAGCAGCCTGCAGACTCCTCTCGATTTAACAACACAAGTCCAGGATGAGAAGAAGTCGGCTCGTCTGCAGCACACACTAGCTTCACGGGGGAAAGTTGCAGGCTCTGCCTCCCTATCTGCTGTATGAACAGGACAGGAAGAGATATGAATCACAGCCCAGTAAAACCCTAGCAGCAGCAACCACAACTACCGCCAAGCACTTCAGGCTTATTAAGCACCAGCCAGTCTAGGATATACTTTACCTTGCTATATAAACATTATTACAGCTAATTTACTGATAAGGAAATAGTCTGGAAGGAGTTTTCACTTGTCCTGAGGCAGATAGCTGTGTCTGTCTCACTGTGAGAAATTGTTCCTTCTGTACCTATAGTGCCCGCATCTTACTGGTGGAGACACTCTTCTTTCTGCACGTTACAGAGCAAACAAATGAATCTTAACATGTGAGAGTTTTCCTCTTGGATGTTAGTTGCCAAGCTAAATAAGGCTGCCACGAGTGCATAAATGCCTCTGTGAGAATGAGAATTAGGAAAAGGTGCTCCTTCTTCCAGGCGGTTGCGGCCCGATGCCAGGGCATACAGCTGTGCAAGTGAAGCATGGGCCAAATTTCAGCCCCCTCATCTCTTGGTCAGATGCCCTTGTGCAGTGAACAACCTACCCAACTGTACATAGCAGCCTTGAGCCAAATTCCCCAAAATGCTATCAGAGGTGAAGAGCCAAGGGCAAAGCTTTGTTCTCAGGAAAAGCTGTGGTGTATTCATAACAGTTTCTTAGCAGTCTTGATATTCAGTAGCTGTATCTCCTTAAACAAATTGCTCTGGAAGTTTACTCTTTTCAAAAAGCATACGCTATAAAAATGGAAAGATAAAACTCTCAACAGGAAACCAGAGAAGATCATAACTCTGCTGCAGTTCAGCAAATGAAAATATATCAATAATGAGATGAAGCCCAATTCAAAACAACTTATGTTGTCTTTGGGCCTCAGAAATAATCTCTTTCCCATTATTAGGGAAAACATGAACCTTTTTTCATTTCTTGCAAATCCAAATCTTGTTTTCAAGAGATGATCATGTTTAGCTAAAATTGCTTCCACTTAGCTATTATAGTGGGATGACAAATATGTTATTGTTGGTGTTTATTGGCATTATTGTTAGTCAGTTGTCAAACCTTGAAGGAAAAATCATGGACTAAAACCCTGAAAAAGTAATCTTATTTTCATAAAGATGTTCCCAAATAATTATCTTGTGTCCAATATCCGCAGAGCCTTAATATAAACTTCTCATGTGGAACAGGAATGGTTGTAGATAACTTAGAGATCTGTTAGGGAAATAAATAGAAATTTAAGGCAAATTTTGTGATGTATTAGCAGCCACATCGATGGTGAACTTTTAAGTTCGTCTCCGGTATACTGTTTGTTTGTTTGTTTGTTTGTTTGTTTTCTGGAATCTGATGCTTTTCTTCAGAGAACATAATAAATCTACCAATGCAGCCCTGACGCAGCCCTATGTTTCCTCTGGTTATGTATGCTTCTTCAAGCAAAAAGAGCCATTGAATTATTTAAGAAACGGAAGGCAGTAAAATTATCGCAGAGTTAAGGATTGCCAATTTTCTCCATACTCTCCAAAATGATTGCCACGAACGTGCTACATCATTGCCACATATAATGAATTTTCTTTGTTCCTATTCAGTTTTAGTGTCTTTCCTTGCCTATGGATGTGTGGCCATGAGCTGCTGAGTGGCCCTTGGCCCGCTCTAAAATGGGAGACATGCAAAGGGAAATTTGGAATTTGGAAAGTTTTATTGAACAAGGTTTAATCTGATACTCACTTAAAATCACTCATTCTAAGTAGAGGGAGGAGAAACCCTCCAAATACCTCAAGACTGAGATTTCTGAAAGGAGAGGGAAAAAAAAATATGCACAGAAACTGTCTATGGTAAGAAAGATAAACTCTGAGAGAGGCCAGAAATTCTCATCTGTAAGAACAGGCAGAAGCAATAATTAATAAGTAAGTTGAGTAAATTATTTCAAGCCCAATGACCAAATGAGGACAAAATAGAACACATTTGTTGAAGGAACAAAGAGGCTTTAGGAACCAAGAATCTTAAGTGGCTCTGTGGATAGGACACAAAAATGGGGAAAAAAAAAAAAAGGAAAACCAGAATGTACGGCACTGAATGAGCCTTTACTCCCAGCGCACAAAGGCTGTGTGTTGGGATCACTTCTTTCTTAGGAACCGATGCTGGAGCTAGTCTTTGGGGTCCCGAATGGGTCTAGTTTGCCTCTAACATGGGTCATGACTCTGCCCTCCTTACCTTGACCCCTTTGGGCATCAGCATCCTACCAGCTAAACATCACACAGGCTGAAGCACTCTCTTCCATAGTCTACCTTGTCTTTATTTCTTTCTCTGGGTCTGAAATTCAAACCAGCTTTTATTTCTGTATTAAGAAACTGTGAGTCCCACAACTGATTACCGCCACCACCGCCTCCTCCCGTAACAAAGGTATTTCTTCTCCCTTGTGAAAGGAAGAAGAATCTTCCAGGGGCTTAGGCAATGATAACTTAGTTTATGGGCAGGATGGAGTCACTGAATCTTTGCGAAGCAAGTGGAGACAATATAGAGCAATTCCTTTCACTGGGGGATTAGCCGCATGGTTTTCAGCCATGAGAACTCAGATAGGAGGAGGAGGTGTGATTAAACAGAGCCCAGAAGCAGTGCACGGAACTATTATTGATTGGTTTCAGAAGAGGGTACTTAAAACCATCATATTTGTTGTGTCATTGATCTTCACATTGAACCCCCCCCATGCTATCCCCCAGCACTTACTAATGAGCTTAATGACAACACCCTGAAGAAAGAAAGACTCAGTAGAAAAAGAAGAGGTTGGCCAGGCCCTGGAGGCCTCCTAAATCTTAATATTTTGAAGCTTTTCCTGCTATCGCCCGTTGATTCATCACTAATGGGAGATTGGAGACTGAGGCCGAAATTCACTTCCTGCTGAGAAGAAAGGAGCTTTGATATGAATAAATAAGCAGCATATTTATTTGTATTGATATCTGCTTTATTTCCTCATGAGGATCTGGGGGAAGATTAACGGTAGTAATGAAAACCCTTCGGAAATGAAGACGACCTGCTTAACTGACCTGTCTGGTGAAAGTCAGTGCTGGGGACTGGAGTTAGCAGTCGTAGCACAGAACGGGAGAAAAGGGAAGGGGTTGCGATCCACTCTTCAGGAAACAAGCTTTTGAGATGTGAAAGTTTTTAATTTTTATCTATTTTTTTTAAGGAGAGGTAGAGAGCTGGATAAAATATCACATGCTAAAATATGGTATTATAAATACACCTACCTTCTACATCATAGGACATTGTTCAGCTAACACAAAGGTAATGTTATTCTTGCCCGTGGACATGTAAAATGGCTTGGCTTGGCTTAGAAAGCGGTGGAGAATGGATTTCTATTTCAAACAACTGATTAGCAGGCTAAAAAGCATTGTTCAAAATACGTTTTATGGATGTCACCCATTATCCTCCAGGAACTATAAATTAGGTGCCTCAAATTGGACATGAAAACTAGAACTTTATCAACTGACTGAATTAGTTAGACCTGATTCTCTAATTCCATTGTATTCTCTATCAAGCCTGTCCTCAAGGAAGTGATAGAAATAGTGCTTCATGCAACGAAACCATAAAATCTGCCTAATAAAAAGATAACAAGGATTGAATGCTTTTGATATAGAGTGCAGTGTTTGGGGAAGCTCTTCTGCATATTGGTGCTGTGATCCCGGAGACAGCCTCCTAGAAATTCGTCGGTGATCAAGACAGTTTGCAAGAGAGACGGATGCTCATTTATATCGGTGAGAAAGGCTGTGCCTTTGATCAACGTGAGCTCGATTACAGAATTTAGAGCCATAATGGGTCTCAAAAATCATCTGAGGAAACCACTGAGACCTGTGTTGGTCACATTTCAGTGTGCTTACAAAGCCCAGTTCCATGAAATCGGTTCCCCCTAATTCAGTCAGGTGTGACCTACCAAACCAGCCACCTCATACGGTTCGCCCAAATTGAATCTGAGCTGCACGTAGGCAAAGAGGCTACCAGAGGCTCTGACTGCACTAGTGTTTGCAGACTTGCTTACTTTCTCTTTGCAAGGTCACACAGAGTTCAACGAAAGATAAAATGGCGGAAAAGAAAGACAGAAGCTCACACAAACAGGAAAGCAGTACAGGGGCGCACACACTCAGAGGTAAAGAGACGCAGGGAAAAGATGGGAAGCCCATATTTCACTGAGCACCTGCTGTAACCTGCACAATTCTACACACACACACACACACACACACACACACACACAGGTATATTTATCACAAAGGTATTGTTCAGTAGGTATTCCTCTCATTTGGCATATGCAGAAACTGAGATTCAGAGTTAAAAGAATTTTCCAGGGGTGCCTGGGTGGCTCAGTCTGTTAAGCCTCTGAGTTTTGATTTCAGCTCAGATCATGATCTCATGGATCATGGGATCCAGCCCCATTTCAGGCTCTTCACTGACAGCACAGACCTTGCTTGGGATTCTCTTTCCTTCTCTCTCTGTCCCTCCCCTATACTCTCTCTCTTTCTCTCCCTCGCTCAAAATAAATAAACTTTTTTTTTTTTAATAAAAGGAATTTTCCAAAGGTCCCATTGATAGCATAAACCAGATCATGGCTGCTCCCTTGCTTAAAGAAAAACAAACAACAACCACAAAAACCAATGGCTGCCGGTTGCTCTGACAATCAGCCAGGCTGGGTACCATGTCCTTCAAGGCTCCATGACATGGTACCTTCCGTGCCTCCTCTCTGCCCCTCACAGCACTTCAGCCACATTGACATCTTCATCGTTGTATGAATTCAACAGGGCTTTCTCCTCTCTGCTCCCTTGCACTTACTGATTCCTGCAACAAGAAATTCCCTGCATGGATGGTTCATTGTCATACTTCAGGTCTCAATGTCCCCTCTGCCCCTCCTTCATTCTGCTCTAACTCATCAACCTGTTTATTTTCTGGATGGCACTTACCACAGTCTATCACACATTTTATGTATCTACTATCATGTTTATCTGCTTACTCTTTGAGTTCAAGATTATAAGTTTCTTTTTTGTTTTCTAAGCTAATTATATATTTTGAGGGGGGAAGGAGCAGAGAGAGAGAGGAAGACAGAGAATCCCAAGCAGGCTCTGTGCTGTCAGCACGGAACCTGACATGGGGCTGGAACTCAAGAACCATGATATCGTGACCTGAGCTGAAACCAAGAGTCCGTTGCTTAATCAACTGAGCCAGCCAAGCACCCCAAAACTGTAAGTTTCTTGATATCAAAACATCTATTTCATTTGCCCTTCTAGTCCTAGAGCTCAGCACATACCTAGCACATAGTAGGTTACTATTAACTAGATAAATTTGGGAGGCAAGAATTCAGATTTTGATTTGCCCCTAAAGCATGTGTTCCTTCCATTAGACTGTAAGGATCTCCTGTTGGTGGTTGCATAGATGAACAGAGATTGCACACAAGGGCAGGACTCATGCATGTGCGCACGCGCACGTACACACACACACACACACACACACACAGAACCATACACATTTGCCTGAGAAAACATTACAAACTTAGGAAAGCTTGACATGCGATCAACAGAGAATTTTTAAAAATTTTACATACAATAAAGTTGACCTTTTTTAAGATGCACAATTCTAAGAGCTTTAGCACATGCATAGATTCTTACAATTTCCACAGCCATCGCACAGAACAGTTTCATGGCCACCCAAGAAGCCTCCCTCATGCCGCTCTTTTTGAGTTCAGCCTTTCCCTAGTTCAACCCCTGGTAACCACTGATCTGTTCTCCATTGCTAGAGTTTTACTGTTCAGAATGGCATAAATGGAATCACATAGTATGTAACTTTTTGAGATGGGCTTTTATTCATTTAGCATAACTCGCTTGAGAGCCACCCAGTTGGCTGTGTATATTGGTTGTTTTGTGTTATTAATGAGTAGTAGTCCATTGTATGGTTGTACCACAATTTATCTGTTAACCTGCTGATGGATCTTTGGGTTGTTTCCAATTTTTCACAATTATGGATTCAATAACTACCATTTGTGTCCAGGTTGCTTTGTGAATATAAGTTTTTATTTCTCTGGGGTAAATGTGTAGGCATAGGATGGCTGGGTCTGTGGTAAATACATATTTAGCTTATTAAGAAACTGCCAAAATGTTTCCCAGCTTGGCTGTACCAGTTTGCATTCTCAGCAGTGTGTATGAAAATTACAGATGCTCATTATCCTGACCAGCCCTTGGCATTATCATTTATGTATGCATGTATGTACATGTGCACATATATATGTACTTACTCGTTTCAGCTATTCTATTATGTGTGTAGTGGCATCTCATTTGGTTTTAATTTGCATATCTTTATCCTTTCATATGTTTATTTTTATCTCTATATTTTTACCAAAATTTCTGTGCAAATATTTTGCCCATTTTAAAAAATTAGATTTTCATCCTATTAGTGCATGATAAGAGTTCTTTAAGTGTATTTATTTATTTTGAGAGAGAGAGGGAAGGAGATACGAACAGAGAAAGGAGAGAGAGAAAATCCCAAGAAGGCTCCATGCCATCAGCACAGAGCCTGATGTGGGGATTGAACTCATGAACCATGAGATTATGACCTGAGCCAGTCAGACAATTAACTGACTGGGCCACCAAGATGCCCCTCTTTATATATTTTGTAATCAGAATTTTCCTCCATACTGTAGCTCATCTGTTCTTTCTCTTGGCAGTGTGCTTGCAGTGTCAGAAATTTTCAATTTTGATGAGATCTAATTTATCCTTTTTTTTTTTTGTATTGTGCCTTTAGTGTCATGTCTGAGAACTCTTCACTTAACCCAAGATCAAGGTTTTCACCTATGTTTTTATTCCTATATGTTTTCTCACTTTACATTTTATACTTAAGTTGATGATCCTTTATGATTAGGTCAAAGTCAAAGTTCTTTTTTTTTTTTTTTTTTTTTTTGTCTATGGATGTCCAATTGCTCCAGTACCATTTGTTAAAAAACACTATTCCTTCCTCCATTGAATTGCTTTCACACCTTTGTCAAAATTCAGTTTAGCATACTTGTGTTGACCTATTTCTGGGTTCTCTGTTCCATTACCTACAAGTCTACCCCTTTGCCAAATCACACAGTATTGATTACTATACCTTTATAGAAAGTCTTAGGATCAAACAGTGTGAGTTCGCCAACATCAATCTAGCTTTTAAAAATTGTTTTGACTATGCTATTTTGTCTTTCCATTTAAATTTTAGACTCAGCTTGCCTATATCTACAAGATATCTTCCTGGGATTTTTTGGGTTTTTTTGGAATTGCATTAAATCTAAGGATCATTTTAGGAGAATTGATATCTTTACTATATTGAGTCATCTACTCTATGAACATAGTATATCAGGTCAATTATTAGATTTTTTTATTTCTCTCTTCAGCCTTTTGTACTTTTCAATATACAATTTCACTATTCTTTTTGAGGGTGTTCTGTAAATGTCAGTTAGATCTATTGGTTGATGACATCATTCAATTCTATATCTTTGACGATTTTCTGTCTGCTTGTTATAGGTGAAAGGAAAGTATTCAATTATGGATTATCCATTTTTCCTTTCACTTCTAACAGTTTTTGTTTCACAGCTTTCGAAGTTCTGTTGTTAGATTACATACACATTGAAGATTGGTATGTATTCTTGGTGAATTGACCCTCTTATCATTATGTAATTTCCTTCTTTAACACTGATAATTTTCTTTGCCCTGATTTCTACTGTGTCTGAAATTAATATAGTTACTGCATATTTCTTTTGTTTAGTGCTTTTTATGGATAGCGTTTAAAATCACCAATGATATCATATTTAAAGTAGGTTGCTTAAGATAGCATAAAATTGAGTTCTTTTTTTGACATTTCAATAATCTTTCACTTTTAATTCATATGTGCACTGTTTACATTTCGTGTATTATATGCTTGGATTTGTATTTATTTGATTTTTCTTTGTTTATTGGTTCCCTTGGTTCTACATTCTTCTCTTTTCTCATTCCTGCCTTTGTGATTATTTGAATTTTTTTAGTATTTCATTTTTGTTTATCTATTTCATTTTAAATATTTCTCATTGTATTAACTTTTTGTGTTTATAGAGGCATTACAAAATATATACTTAACTTTTTAAAGTTTATTTATTTATTTTGAGGGCAGGGACATAGGAAAAGAGAGAATTCCAAGCAGGCTTCACACTTAACATGAGCCTGTGGGGCTCGATCTCATGAACCACAAGATCATGACCTGAGCCAAAATCAAGTCAGCCATTAAACCAACTGAGCTACCCAGGTGCCCCATACTTACTTATAATTATCATTTTATCACTTCCAGTGGAATATGGAAATTTACTGCCACAGCATTCTTTTGCCCTTCTCCCTTTATGTTGTTCTCGTCACCATGCATTTCAAGATCATTGTAATCTCTGTATATTGAAGCTCCAGTCAGATAATATTATATTTTTTGTCTTCATCCATTATTTATATTTAAAGAGTGAGAAGAGAAGAATAGTCCATTATATTATCCAGGCATTTACCATTTCTGTCGTTCTTCCATCATTTCTGAAGTTCCAAGTTTCCCACTGATATCATTTCTCTTTCTGTTGAAGAAAATTTGCCTTTTAGAGCAGGTGTACTGCTGATGGATTCTCTTAGTTTTCCTTCTGAGAATGTCTTTATTTCCTCGTTATTTCTGAAGCATATTTTTGCTGGCTATAGAATTCAAGACTGACCATTCTTTTTTGTAAACATTGAAAACCTGCACTGCCTCTGGCCTCCATGGTTCCTGATGAGAACACCACAGCCATTTGCACTGCTCTTCCTCTGTAAAGGATACAAGTTTTCCTTGCTTCCTTAAAGATTTTTTTCTTTGCCTTCAGTTTGTAGAAGCTTAGTTATGATGTACCTGGGTATGGAGTTCTTTGAGTTTATCTTGTTTGGGATTTATGAGCCTCTTAAATCTGTAAGTTTGTTTTCTACCAAATTTGGGGTGTTTGCAGCTATTATTTGTTCAAGCAGTTTTTCTGCACCACACTTTATCCCCCTGGGGATAAATCCCCCCCCCCACCGCCCCGGAATTCTGATAATACAAATGATTTCTGTTATTGTCTCATGGGTCCTAGATTCACTGTTCCAATTTTTCAATTCTGTTCTCTCCATTTTTCAGATTGCATACTTTCTGTTAATCTTTCAGTTCACTGACTTCAGTCTGTCATCACTACTCAGCTATTGAGTGCTCCCAGTGATTTTTATTTTTTAGGTATCATATTTTTCTCTTTTAAGTGTATTTATTTATTTTGAGAGAGACAGAGTGTGAGTGGGGCAGGGGCAGAGAGAGAAGGAAAGAGAGAGAATCTGAAGCAGGCTCCACACTGTCAGCACAGAGCCCAACACAGGGCTTGACCTCACGAAACTGTGAGATCATGATCTGAGCCCAAACCAAGAGTCAGACATTTAACTAACTGAGCTACCCAGCCGCCCCATGGGCAATTATATTTTTCAACTCTACACTTTTAATTTGGTCCTTTCTTTCCATTCATTTCAATAATATTCATTCTTACTTCTTAGAACATGGTTATAATATTTGCCTCAAAGCCTTTGTTGATAATTCCAACATCTGTTTTATCTCAGATTTGTCATCTCCTGATTGTCTTTTTCCTTGAGAGATGTTGAGATTTTCCTGATTCTTCACATTTTAAGTAATTTGGGATTATTTCCCAGACATTTTGAATAAGACTCTGTGGGGAATGTTGATTTTTTTGTTGTTGTTGTTTGGCAGGCAATTAACTTGATTATGTTCAGGCCAGAAGTTCCTACCCCCCTTCCGTGAGCTGTGTTCCTTTTGTTAGTACATTTTTAAAACTATTTGCTGTGTACTTTGGATCTGTCACATATATGGGCCTCCTTACAGCCAGTCCAGGACCTGGGCAATCATCTGCCTCACACTCAGCCCCCAAAGCTTTGGAAAGCTGCCTGGATTCACATCCCCCTATGCATGGCTTGGCGGTGAGCTCAGGAGATCATACACAGTTTTATGAGATCACTTTCTTTGGCTCCTCATCTCTAGAATCTCCTTTATACATTCTTGCTTCCAAGGGGAACCCTTTCATGGCACTCCGGGGAGAAACCCAGGACTTAATTTGCCTTCTTTGTCATAAACTTCCTGTAACTACACCCACCTCTGGGGCCACATAGCAAAATAGAAGCAATGGGAATCCCTGTCCATGGCCTCAGGACCACAGTTATTCTGTCAGAAGGAAACGTTCCTCCTCTCAGAGTTTTAGGCTCTTAGCCTAAACCATAAGCTTGCCTGGAAACTTGGACAAGAGCAAACAACAAAAAACAGAACAAAACATATCCCCCCACCCCCACTCTGACCCACAGGGCAGGGGCCTCTTTCCCACTCCTCAAACAATAAAAATAGGACTTTCATTGGAGAGTTTTCTGCCTGTACCCAATGCACAGCTCCGGGTGTCCATGCCAGGAGAAACCAGAGGCAAGGTCACTGGGACAGTCCCTGCCAGTTTGATGGTATGGCAACACCTGTTTTCCTTCCCAATGTGCTGGTTATCCTTTATTTTCCCAAATCCTCACCTAGTTGTTTCATGTTTTCTGTCAAAGGCTTTACTGGTTTTCAGTAGGACAGACAGGGTATAGGGTCTGTTTAATCCACGTTAACCAGCGCCACAACCTCAAGAAAGACTTTCAAAATTGTGTTAAGTTTTGCAACTCTAGGCAAAATTGTAACCAAGGAGTCAGATTGGCTGAAAATGAGCTCCGAAGCCAGTAGGAAGGGTTGTTAGTTCTAATCCTAAGCAAAAGAAGGCCAGCAAACAAGCTTGGTTAGGACTTCTGAGTTGCAACTTTTCCTACTCTGGTTAGCTCATCTTTTTTAGAAAAGTGTCAGAGTGAGCATCGGAAACATTATATGTCCCTCTTCTCTGATAAGCACTGTTACAGACTGAGCACTCAGCAGACAAGTACTTCTGTGTTGTAAGATTTGTGGTTTATTAGAAGCTTGTTTCCTGGAAACTAACTCCATAATCAGATTCTAACACACACACACACACACACACATACACACACACACACACACACACACATCTCTTCTACGCTATGTGCAACATCTAGTTATAATCATTGCTGCAAATGAAAGAAAAAGTTAAAATCACTCCCAAGAACTAACTCAAAGAAGATAATATTTCACATTAAGAAGTCTTGAAAAGTAACTCAGGATTCAAATTCAACCAATATTTTTGGAGTCCTGACTTCATGTTAAGTAACGCGCTATCCGCAATTCTTATAATCATTTTTGGAAATGAGGGGAAAGCAGAAAATGAGGAAATCCAAAACATTCTAAATTAAGATTCAGATTCAACCTATATTTACTTAGTTCCTGCTGCATGTGACGTGCCGAGTAAGCACACAGACTGATTTTTATTCATTCATTACAAAATTGTGCCCGTTCGACTTAGGCTTCAGGAGACATTCTGGAAAACGTTGTTTGTTTCCAGAACTGTTTCAGTGCCACAATCCCTTGAAGACATGATTCACATTCCCAGGTCCCATGGATGAAGGTTTGAGTCAGACGGCTTGATGGCTGATCCCACAGGTGATTCGGGTGCCCCACCTTGATTCACAGCGACTGGCTATCTCATGAACAAATTCCTTGATGAAATCCTGAGACATGGGTGTCTGACCTTCCCTTGAATGTACAATCCCTCCCCTTTAAACAAATGTCTGTAGGATTACAAGCAGGAGAGCATATATCCTTTGATTCCCTAATTGCCATTGTCATTTATGAAATAGTGTTTTTAGAGGTCTTTTCCTCCCCGCTACCTGCACAGATATTAGATGCAGTTCTGAGGAAGCTTCTTCCTTTAGCTTTTTAGTGGCTGTTTCTAGTCCCACATCCTCAAGTTATGTGACGTGAAATAGAGTCTTACTAGGTTGAGAGACGACTTCCTCATGCAGCAGGCAGTGTCTTCAAGTTATTGAACTTGGCTGAGACTCTGTCTCATTAGGACGCGTCTGTGTGCTGCACTGATTTTCGCCACCACTAACTTTCCCTAATTTATTTTTAAATGTTTTTTTTTTATTTTTAAGAGAGAGGTAGTAAGGGAGGGGAAGACAGAGAGGGAGACAGAGGATCCGAAGCGAGCTCTGCACTGACAGCAGAGTCCGATGCAGGGCTCTAACTCACGAACAACGAGATAGTGACCTGAGTCAAAGTCGGACGCTCAATCAGCTGAGCCATCCAGGCGCCCTCCCCCTAATTTCTGTATTTTAAACTTGCTCATTTTATTGCCATCTCCAAAGCAGACTGGGACATGGCAAATTCCTCCTTGAGGAAATTTGTGAATTCAGCAAAGTGGAACCATCAAATGTAAATTCCATTTTAGTAATTATTTCCTTTCACTTAAAAATAGCCCTCATTTCAACAGACAGGGACTTGCAGAATAGATAACAAATCTAATAAACGTCTAATTATGTGTTCATGCAGGAGATGTGATCTGGACAGCACCAAGGGATCAGCAAAGACATTTGTCTCCTCGTTCAGGAATTATCAACTTTGGCTCTGGAGTCAACCTTAGCTAACAGGCACAGGCTGGTTTGCCCTACAGCTGACTCAGACCTTGCATTTATCCAGGCCCCGTGGCCAGCAGATGCACCTGCACTGAGTAACATCAGTAAAGAAAGTAAGCCAGCCACAGGATGCCCAAGACGAAAGGCATTTAAAAACTTTCTGGAACATATACAAAAATCTTCCTTTACCTTTATTTGGGATCTGTCTTGTTTATTTTTTTTTTCCCCTATGGCAGCTTTTTTTTTTTTAAGTTCATCATTTTAGACTGTGAGAAACAGAAACTTGTTAGTTTATATTTTGGGGAGTTAAAAAAAACACTAAAAGCAGTTAGGGTAGAAATTATTCTTCCTTTTTTTAAAAAAAGAAACTTTTTAAAATGTTTTATTTATTTCTCAGAGAGAGAGAGAGAGAAACAGAGTGAGCAGGGGAGGGTCAGAGAGAGAGGGAGACACAGAATCTGAAGCAGGTTCCAGGCTCTGAGCTAGCTGTCAGCACAGAGCCCGATGCGGGGATCGAACCCATGAACCATGAGATCATGACCTGAGCCGAAGTCAGACGCTTTACCAACTGAGCCACCCAGATGCCCCAAAATTATTCTTTCTTTATTATTAAAGTATTAAAGTAGGATGCTGACATACAACATCCTATTAATTTCAGGAGTACATCATGGTGATTCACTGTTTTATGCATTATGAAATGGTCCCCATGATAAGTCTAGTTAGCATATGTCACCGTGCAGAGTTATTACAATATTGTTGACTTTATTTCCTGTACTGTACATGACCTCTGCATGACTTGGAAGTTTGTATTTCTGAATCCTCTTCTCTTATTTCACCCACCCCCTCCCAGCCCCTTACTAGCTCTGATAACCAAAAGATTGTTTCCTACACCTATGGTTCTATTTGGTTTTGTATGTTTGTTTTGTTTTCTTAGATTCCATTTATAAGTGAAATCATTTGGTATATGTCTTTCTCTGTCTGACTTTTTCACTTGGCATAATACCTTCTAAGTCCATTCATATTGTTGCAAATGGCAAGATTTGATTCTTTTTAATGGCTGAGTGATATTCCATTACATATATACACATCTTCTTTATCCATTCATCTATTGATGGACACTTAGTTGGCATCTGTATCTTGGCTATTGTAGATAATACTCCAATAAATATAAGGGTGCATATATCTCTTCAAATTGGTATTTTCATTTCTTCAGATAAATACCCAGAAGTATAAATGCTGGAAAATACTACTTATAATTTTTCAAGTAAATGCCATACTTTTTTCCACAGTGGCCGCACCAACTTGCATTCCTACCAACGATGCACAAGGGTTCCCTTTTCTCCACATCCTCACCAGCACTTATTATTTTTTTTCTATTTTTGTTATTTTTTTGACCCTAGCCAATCTGACAGATGTGAGGTACTATTGCACTGTGGTTTTGATTTGCATTTCCTTGATGATTAGTGATGTTGAACCCTTTTCATATACCTTTGGCCATTTGTATGTCTTCTTTGAAAAATGTCTATTCAAGCCTTTTGCCTTTTTAAAAATATATAATTGTTTGCTTTTGATATTAATTTATCTAAGTTCTTTATATCTTTTGGATAATAACCACTTAGTTTTTTAATGTTTATATATTTTTGAGAAAGAAAGAGAGGGGGTTGGGAGGGGCAGAGAGAGAAGGGGACAGAGAATCTGAAGCAGACTCTGTGCTGACACCAGAAAGCTTGATGTGGGGCTCAAACTCATAAACTGTGAGATCATGACCTGAGCCGAAGTCAGATGCTTAACCGATTGAGCCACCAAGTGCCCCATATAACCCCTTATGGAATGTATGATTTGCAAGTATCTTCTTTCCACCCATTCAGTAGTTTGTCTTTTTGGTGTGTTGATGGTTTCCTTCTCTGTGCAAAAGCTTTTTAATTTGACGTAACCCCATTTTTAAATTTTAGCTTTGGTTGTCCTTACCATCCTTTAACCTCTGACCTTTGGTTTTTTGGCACCTTGCACGTTCCATTCTTTATTATCAATAATAAACACTTAAGAAGCACCTGTTAGGGTCACCTGGGTGGCTCAGTTGGTTACATTTCTGACTTGGGCTCAGGTCACGGATCTCGCGGTTCGTGGGTCTGATCCCCGTGTCGGGCTCTGTGCTGACAGCTCAGCGCCTAGAGCCTGCTTTGGATTCTGTGTCTCCCTCTCTCTCTGCCCCTTACCCACTCATACTCTGCCTCTCTCTGTCTCTCAAAAATAAATAAACATTAAGAAATTATTTTTTTAAAAAAGAAGTTCCTGTTAGGCACAGAATGATTCACGGCCAATGTGTATTGTGTACTCACCACCTGCCAGTCTTACAGCCACAGCAGGGATTATTCGTTGATTACCTTTGGTCTCTTTGACCCAGATGCAGCTTCAGAAACCTTCTCGGCACAAGGGTCCAGGCAGCCACATCAAGTCATCAAATTTGACACATGGGATAAGATTTAGTTGCCATAACTATGTCCAGTTATGAAAGGTAGTAATGAGTATAATCCAGGAAAATAACACCCATTCTCATTCTTGTATTAAAAATCTTTATTTGTATGGCAGCATGAATCAGGAGGGAGTGTCTTTACCTAGATAGTACAGCACTGGCCACCTCTTCTTGTATTAGTCCTCCTTTCTCTGTTTCTGTTTCATAGTTCATGCCATTCTTTAGTACCATCGTGTAGTTTAGATGTTTGACATTCTACTCCAGGTAATTATTTCAAATTGATGGTTATTTCCTGTAAGTCCCTGTTAAGGACTTGCCTGTCTACTTTTTATCAACATAATGGTTTTATGAGGCACAATAATAGAGTTAGTATTTCCCTGTGTCTTAATAGATACTTAACTATAAACAGATAACACACATACACATATTACACCATACGTAACTTATCATATAGGATAATACAAACGTTACTCTGTATCTCAAGTGAAAGGTGAAGGGTTCAGTCAACCAAAAGTTCAAGCAAATGGAAAAAATTAATAATTCTCTTTTGTGAGCAAGGAGATTAGATCTTCTGTTTACTGAGCCTTTAATCGTCTTTGTGAGAAGAGCTTGCCCACAGTTTCACAGCAAGATTTGAATGAATGTTCAGTGATGGATTTACACACGTGAGCTGTAAAATGGAAATACACATCCGTCCTGAATTTGAAACACAAACCAGCAGATGGTTCTTTGGAATCTTACAGCCCTGGCCCATTCTGACATTTGGGGAGAAACGAAATTTTGGGTTGACCATGGATGTTCCCCTCTGGTGTAAAGACCATGGAGCACTTTATTTGTTGCCATGGTCTTCGATGTTTGTGTAGTCACCCTATAAAAATGTTGCTCTCTTCAGCTCCCCAGCCACCAATTTCTGGTGGGAGGCTCTAAACTAGTTCTGTACTTGGCTTCGGGCATTAACGTAGAGGCCAGGATGTTGCTTTGTCCCTATGAGCAGATTGCCAATTGAGAGGAAATTTTATAACCTGTATTTTGGCCTCAACAAAGAGACCTCTGGTCCACGTTCACTTTTCCAGAAACAAAGAGGACTATTTACCTTGGGCATAACATTTCAGGTGCAGTCAGAGCCGCTTTTCCTATCTGCACTGGCATGGCTTTGTTTATCTGGAGAGATTTTGCTCTCTGGCAGGCAGGCTGGCAATTTGACTTAAAATTTTTGAATCTCCATTATCATGCCTCTTCTAATGAGAAACTTGCAGCGACATATGTTTATTAATCTTAGTTAAAGGACCCCTGCCCAGATGGTTTATACCTGGAAATCACTTGCAGTCATCAATCCTTTTCTAATCGGCACGCTTTCCTTCCCCTCTGGCACCAGACCGATTTACTGAGATGACCAAGAATTGCTTCCATTTGGTTACGTGTGGTCCATGCCTGGTGTTAGAAGGATGGAGGGAAATAGAACAAATTGTTTGGCCTGGCAAGTGAGTTCGTGTCTTGCCAACATACCCTAGGAGCCCTGACCTTGGCTTGAAAGGATCCATTGCGCATCATGGTTTACCTTGCAGTCTGCAAGTTGTGGTAATGAGATGCCCTCATCCCTGTGGACTGTCCATCTCCAATGGGCTGCAGGGTCAAGTGTGCACAGCAGGGTTCTAACCACCAATTCCCCTGGGGGAGGACGACAAGACGTGGAAGAGGGGGCTGTGTTGTGACTGGAGAGGCTCTCCTTGTCCTTCCAGGGCTGTCACGTACACACCGGTGTGTTTGTTGCTGGCCCCAGAAGCCAGACTTCCATAAACAGAAACATTATTCTGGGGTGAAATTAGCCAAAGCATTAAATTGATCAATGGCGTGGTGAGCGGACCTCGTAGTTGAGAGACAAGAGAATAAGCAGCAATCATCTGTGAAATACAGAACAGCCCGGACATTAGAGAAGGGGAGTGGGTGAGTTGTGTGCCTGCCAAAGGCAACACGGTCGTTCCCTGCATCCCATTCTGTCAAAAAGGGATTTACTGGATTCTTACCTCATGCTTCCTTCTGGCGTGTGAGCTGGAGAATAAGAGTGTATGGCTTGATAATTTAAACAACGCTCATTAGGCGAGGCACATTGGATGTCTAATTAAATCTCTCATATTGCAGGATCACAACCACACTTTGTCATCTGGGGATCTTTACAGGCTGCTCCATACCATAGCAAGCAAAGACATACAAATCTGCAGTCAATTCTCAGAAGACCAGAGTGCTAGGAATTATTTCCACTACAATGCTCTAGGATTCCTATGCCAGTTTGAAGTAATCCCTCAAGAGGGAATACGGGTATGATTATGGTTCTAAGAATGACTTCCTTCCTAAAATATTGTTTAAAGATAATAATGCATTTCATTTTCATTTTTTATCATCAGCCAAATACTTTCTTCTTGATTGAATATGACATGCTAAGAAGGAATGGAATCTTTGAGAAGGATTTCGGTGTGCAGATACCGGACTAATTTTGCTTCTACTGATTTTCCAATGATGACAGTTTCTACTTAGATAAATGGCAATGGCCACTGATTTTGGTTTTGAGGTTATTTTGTTTGTTTTTTGTGATTTTGTTTATTTTATTTTATTTTTCAAATAACGTTTATTGTCAGATTGGCTAACATACAATGTGCTCTTGGTTTTGGGGGTAGATTCCTGTGATTCATCGCTTACATACAACACCCAGTGCTGATTTTGTTCTGTTGAGGACAGACACTTCAATGTCATTCTTTATGTGTCTTTCAATTCCTGATGATAGATTAAATAGTAACACTTTTTGTGAAAATATACAGCCCTGAACTTATAATTAGGCACATGAGTTCCAGGTGTGTGCAAAACTGATAAATACTCCTCTGTGCAGATAACATTTCCAGGAAACTGTGTAAGAAAAGGTTGGATCTGACTCCAGAAATTTACAATCTATGAAAAGTAGACATATTTTTAACAATGGAGAGTCTTTCCAACATTTGGATTTCCTGAATATTTATGGCTGAGTTTCCAAAAAAAAAAAATGTATTTCAAGATATCTCTACATAACTTCAGGACTTTGAAAACAAAAATACATCTTCTGTTTGACAAATTACTTTGGCTGCAAATAAGGTATTTGACCAAATGTGTACTTTTTCCTCCTTTATTTCTTGGGATGAGAAGTGGACTTAGACTACTGAATTCTGGTGTTGATTACTGATAAGAACTTGAAAGGTGAAGAAAGGAAGCAGGCTACATAGTGGCAGATTTTGGTCACTGTACCATCCTGAGGAAAAAAAATAATAAACGAGGTGAAGAGTGTTGTTTCAGCCCACAATTCTTGATTTGATGTATAAGGTCATCAGATGAAACATGAACTAGAGATGGGCTTTCTAACCAGCTGTGTATTTTGGTTCCGGCTGACTGACAGTACAAAGAAAACGTGTCAGTCATGAATATTAAGTTTCTTTCTAGCATTTTCCTTCCAGATGGAAGCAACATGCACATTGTAGCAATGCTCCTTCCAGCTGATGAATTTTCTTATTTATATTTTTGGCAAAGCATACGGATTGTCACCTGTGACTTCCACCTTGGTACCCTACTGTGTGGCTTTAAAAAATATTCTGCTTAGTTTCCTTTAAAACACCCCACCCTCTGAGACAAAAACCTATTTGTATCAAAGTCCTTCCTGCACAAGTGCTTTTATTATTGCTCAAACCCTTCACTCTTTTCCATCCTCTTTATTCTCTTTGCAAGTGCATATTATAAACCTACCTTTCTAACTGACTGATGACATTATGATCCAGTCTGGTCATCGTAATGCTATCATGACATTAATAATCAATTTTAATATTGAAATCTTCTATTTTCATTTTGTCTTTGAGCCAGATATTTGTAATATGATTGATATTCATTATGGCTCTTAAATTCTTCCAATAGCTCTATATGCTAAGTATTACTATTTCCATCATATAGTTGCAATGACTATAAAGACAAAAGAGGTTAAGTAATGTCCCTGAGGCCACATCTCTGATAAGTAGCAGATGCAAGATTGAAGCTAGTCTCTGAAACCCAACCCCATCCTCTTAAATGCTAAGCTATCAAAATTGTATAAACTTGATAATTCTGTTACCCTTCATTAATACCTGCCTTATATTTTTCAAACAAAAATGTGATAAGACTCCAACTATAAAAAAACATGTTTAAAGGTTGTGCTCTTACTCATTCAAATTTCTGACTTCTTCGCAAATCACTTTCAGCCTGGCCCCCAGAGAGCCCAAAGAGAATTATATCTAAAGGGAAGGGTTTTATGTTGGGAGACCAATTGAACGGGTCTTTTCCTGACTCTTATCCCCATGGCAACAAGCATCTGACTGAATTCTCCTCTGCAATCTCCACCAAATGGCAAGGTGCTGCGCTTCCTGGAGAGGCTGCTGCTTGTTGGAGATGAGGCACAGTCGTCCAGCACAGTGGCGCTCACTAGACTTGTCCAGATGTGGTCGTGTTCCCTGACGTATCTGTTGATGGCTTTGAGATGGTTAGAAGGACAAAAGCAACACAAACCCGCATTACCTCATTACCGTCATCATGATCCTTGATGTTACCATTCAGATCGATAGATCTGTTTCTAATCTGTCTGTTACCTTTAGGAAGCATTAAGTTTCATGTATTTTAAGCAACAGTCACCACATCTAATTTACCCGGCATTTATTCAGCCTTTCGTTTGTCTAAGTCAATCACTGAAAATGAAATCTTGCCTTTTGATTTGTTGCCGGCCCTTATTTGAATGGGAAAAGGAAAACTTCACATTTGAATGTTTCAAGCCTCATCATATTTCCCTTTTCCGCATGACAGCGATAAACAGATCTTGGCAAAACCTCAGAGGCAAAAGAAATTTTTTAAATGAACCAGACTGTCATTTCTTTTGACTGATATGGCAATAAACCAATAATTCAAAGGATCACTGAACATCTAGACTTCTAAACCAGGAGAGCAGTTCAGGCTGTTGGTATAAGAAAGCAACATTCAACTTAATGAAGTTTCAAAGGGTAACTTTTTAAAGAAAACTCATATTTTTGGAATGCCAGTGACGATTGGCTGAGAGAAAATTAAATAGAGCGAGAAGACATGAGCCTTGGAGATGGGGAGGCAGTCTCAGACAGTTTATAGTTATGAAACCTGGGATACATTAGTTAAATGCTCCAAGCTTTGGTTTCCTTAGCAATGAGAGAGAAGTAATAATTGGCAGGCTGCTGGGTTAATGTAAGAACTAGGACTATGGTGTGTAAAAATATGAAGAAATGTCTTGTGATATAATAGCTGCTCAAGAAACTGGCTACTGCTGTTTTTCTCTCACTGTTATTTCCGGATGAGTCATGGTCATTATTACCTGTCCATGAGGAGATCTGAGTGGGCGACGATGCTTCAGAAGGGCCACGGAACAGTCAGTAATATGTTGAATATTACCCCTCAACTTTCTGCATATGAAAGTGTGTCCTTATGAGTCTAAGGCCCCTGACTCCAACTCGACAGACAACTATGCAAATCAATAGACTGAGAACATCTGCAACCTTTCAAAGCCTACGTGTTTTAAAAAATCCATTTATGACATGGAAAGGGTTGGCTCTCCAAAAGAAAGCACTGGGAAAATGAGATCCAGTTGAATGAGCCTTTTAATTATATTTATTGACCCTTCAACTGGAAGTCACCCAGCGCCCAGGCATGGATGCACAAGGGAGATTTGAGGCTCCACTTTTAATGGAAGTGAAATGCTGCAGGGAGCGCAGATGTTTGCAAGCCTCGGTTGAGGTCCCAGTCTGCACTGACAAGGGCGCTTTCCGATTGCAATGGTGTCCAGTAAACCGGGTCCCGCTCGAAGTTCGGATCTAAGCACCTCATTGCGGAGTTGGCAAGCTGCAACCCCCATAAGTGATCCCAGCTGAGAAGGGAACAAAGGCCAAGAGAATAAACAATCTGGTTAATTGAGTTTGAATGATAGAATTGGAGCGAGGGACCAATCAAAGGTGCAATAAGAAGGATGTTTAAAAATCCTAATAAACCTTGAAGAGATAGCAGTGTAGAAGCTCTGAAAAATAACAACAGCAAACAGCTATGAAATCCAAGCACATAAACTAGGAATCTCAGAGTGGTTATGAGAAACAGAGAATTTTTAAAATTTGTTTCTGACTTCAAATTTTTACAATTAAGTTTAAGAGGGATTTTAGGGGCGCCTGGGTGGCTCAGTCAGTTAAGTGTCAGCCTCTTGGTTTCAGCTCAGGTCATAACCTCACGGTCTTGTGAGTTCAAGCCCTGCATGGGGCTCCTCACTGACATTGTGGAGCATGCTTGGGATTCTCTCTCTCTCTCTCTCTCCCTCTTCCTCTCCCTCTCTCTTTCTCTCTACCTCTTCCTCCCCCCCACCTCTCTCTTTACCCCTCCCCCACTCACTCCATCTCTCTCAAAATAAATATAAATAAACAAAAAATAAAAAATACGAGAGATTCTAAAGTTAATATGCACTTTGTGAGAATTTGCCTATAGTATGTGACCTTGAGGAAATCACTTAATATCTCTACATGTCAGTGTTCTCATCTGTAACATGAGGATAACAATACTTACCTTGTCGATTGGAGAAAAGATAAGAGGTTTTCTTTAAGATAAAATAGGCCTCCTAGGGCTGCTATAACATGACACCAGAGACTCAGCAGCTTAAACAACAGACATTGACTTCCCCTCAGTCTAGAGGCTGGAAGTCCTAGATCAAGGTGCTGGCTGTGTCGGTTTCCTTTGAGGCTTCTCTCCTTGGCTTGCAAAGGCCTCCTTCTCCCTATGTTTTCACATGGCCTGTCCTCCATGTTCCTGTACCCTTAGTGTCTCCGTGTGTGTCCAAATCTCCTCTTCTTATAAGGACACCTTGTGAGGACACAGATTGGATTAGAGACCACCCTAATAGCCTTATTTCGACGTAATCACTGCCATAAAGGCCTTATCTCCAAATACAGGGTATTGGGCATTAGGTCATCAACATATTAATTTGTGGGGAGGACATAACTTAGCCAACAGCTATATATATGTGTGTGTGTGTATATATATATATATATAGAGAGAGAGAGAGAGAGAATTTAAATTTTTCTTAAATGCTTATTTATTTTTGAGAGAGGAGAGAAAGACAGCGCAAGCAGAGGAGGGGCAGAGAGAGAGGGAGACAGAGAATCTGAAGCAGGCTCCAGGCTCTCAGCTGTCAGCAGATAGCCCAACATGGGACTCTAACTCACAAACCATGAGAAGCATGACCTGAGCCCAAGTTGGATGCTTCACCGACTGAGCCACACAAGCGCCCCCAAGAGAAAGAGTTAGAATTACTGCCCCCAAGTAGACACCAAGTAAGAAATAGCTCTTATAACTATCAGGGACATTATTATCATTATTCTCATAAAATTTGATTTTCCTATCATATCTGTTAGATACATATTATCATAATAATTGTATATGTAGGTAGAGAAACTGAAGTGCAAAGAAGTTAAACTCCTGGCCCAATATCACACAGGGTGTGTAATGTATTTTACACACTCTGTGTAATGTTGCATCTCATTTCTTCTGGCCTCAAACTGTTTTCTTTTCAGCACATGACGCTGCCACCAAGTAGCTGGACAGTTGTCAGAGAATTAACTTTTCTGTTAAATTCATGACTGTCCTGTCCCAAAGCATTTATACTGCATCTATACCAAAGAAGCTATGCATCCAAGCAGCTCAGTGTCTGAGCAATTAGAATGCTCTCTAATTAAGGAAAACTCTACTCTTCTTTCTCAGAATTTTGAGATTTTAACCCAAGGTCAACACTTTGAAATCTAGAACAAGGGAAATGTAGAACACTTTTCCATCTCTAGGAAATTCTCTCTTTTGACTATTATATCTTGTTGTCCATTATCTAAGATGGAAGCCAACAGACAGAAATCCACTCGTCTTCCAAATCGACCAAAGTATCTCCATCTGTCTGCATACAACCATACCTCCCATCTTGTTATAATGAATAAAGTTTCCTAGCTCCTGAGAAAAGCCAGATGTCACACTGTTCTCTCTTCTTCTCAAGAACTTCACTCTTGGGATCATCCCCCTTCTCTCTGCTTGGTCAGTTTCACCCTGTTTGGTGCACATTCTCAGAAGCACGGAGATATGTTCTAGCATCTAGGATCTTAAAAGAAAGAAAGGAAAAAACACCTTTGGTTGCCAACTAGTTATTGTCCCATTTATTTTATCCTTCCCTAGTAAAATATAGAAGGTACATGTAATCCTTGTTTCCAATTTCTCAACCCTCATTTACCATTTACCCCTCACTCATGTTTTATCCTCTTCCTCCATGGAAATCCATACGTTCACTTCTCTGTTCTTACACTACTTAGTCTCTTAACAGCATTCAGCACTGTTCTCCTCTCCATACTTCATGAACACATTCTTCCCTTGGCTTTTGAGTCAACATATTCAATTTCTTCTTGCCCTACTTATATCACTGGCTAGTCTACCTTGGTCTCATTGTTCGATCCTTCCCCTAAAATCTCAAGGACCCGAAATACTGAGTATGCCCCACATTGTAGATTCCTAAGGGATCCTCCCCTCAGTTTTTCTGGGTTCTTAAGAGATCTGAGAAAAAGACCAATATTTAATCCTGGATTAGGTATAAAAATTAGGCTTTAAGTTCTCAACTCAGATGCTGTCCGATATACCATATGTCTTTCTAGATTTATTTATCATGCTGCTTGAATGGTGTTTATTTTCTCACTTGATTTGTTTCCTATTTGAAAACAGCTGTCTGAGTTGCCTTTAGAATTTATGTGTGTTTGTTATTTCATATATTTATTAAGTACATTTTCCATGTGTTCTCTTACATAATCTTTATATAGACCCTAGGAAATAGTGGCTATTGTTCCTTTATTGACAGAAACTTGAAGCTTAGAGAGTTTAAGTGACTCATCCAAGTTCACACAGTCAATGGCAAGGATCAAATCCATGTCAGACTGTATTGATGATGCTCTTAATAAATGTAAAGTGGGGATGCCTGGGTGGCTCAGTCAGTTAAGCCTCTGACTCCTGATTTCTTCTCAGGTCACCATCTTGAAGTTCATGAGTTCAAGCTCCACATCAGGCAATGGGCTGACAGTGCAGAGCCTGCTTGGGATTCTCTCCCTCTCTCTGTGCCCCTCCCCCACTCACGCTTTTTCTCTCTGTCTTTCTCAAAATAAATAAACTTAAAAGAATAAAATAAATGTACAGTGTTACATTTAGCATTTCTAGAGTGAACGGGAATGTTGGCTGTTCAAACAGGAATTTGTGCCTTTGGCTATAAGTAATAGAGAACTCAGTTCACCTGGAATAAATAATGAGATTTATCATCTCAATGAAAGGAACTCCAGAGTTATATCATTGTAAGATCAGTAGCTCAGAATATCATCAAGGATCCAAGCTCTTTCCTGTTCTCTGTTTTGCTGTCCTCTGTGTTGACTTCATTCTAAAGGTTGTTTTTCCTTTAGAAAACCATCCATAAGATGGTTGAAGGAGTTACAGAAACACATCAAAGTATAACATTGTCCAGCATAGAAAAGGAGATATTTCCGACTTAATGAAATGTGTCAGGAAGGGAAACTTTCAGAAGCCCTCCAGTAGTCATCTTTCCATATCCCACTGACAAAACTGGCTACATACCCATCTGTACACTCCCCACCTTGGCAGCAGTCGACCCATCGCTAATGGCTGAGGCTTTTCAGGATATACCTGATTCATGGGGAAGAAGAGAGGACTGGGAACAAGAAGAAAATCAGAGCTTAGCCCTTGTGAAGGAATGATGACTATTGCATAGACAGCCAATAGGGTCCACTCCATATCTCAAGTTTTCAGCACAATATCTGTAACTGCCCATCTGTGTTTGTATGTGCTCCATTTTAAGGCCATTTTCCCTTTTAACACAGACTTTCCTTGTTAAGAACAACTTTTGAGCTGTTCTTCACACATACCGTTTTTTCCAAAAGTCTAATTAGCTACTTTGTTGTTAAGAGCCTTAAATAAAACATGCTTCCTGAGGAACCAGGAAGGCTGAGTATCCATCATTTTGGTCTGTGACTGTTCTATGTAGAATTTCCAAGTTTTCAAAATGCACCGGTCTGCAAAAGGATTCCCAAACCATCCAGAGGCTCATGCAATTTTAAAGTTTGTCCTTAGAAACAAGTTGTCTGAGCTATATAATCTCTGATCATAAGTAACAATTTGAACCCCTTCCAATGACTTCCCTTTGTTAATAGTGTCTGTGACTCAGATTCCTCATGCTGGTCTCACCTCATTCTTATTTATAGAATATTCACATTTTCAAACACTTTCCCCTATGCTCTCCCCTTTGGCTCCAAAGTAAACCATTTTTTCAAGTGGCATTATAAAGCCTCTCTAAAAAGTACCTCATCATTCTGCATATCCAGTTATGCTGCAGACCAAATTTTTCCTCAGTTCACAGATCACTACAGTCATCTCTCTCTCACTCAATGACATGGAAACTGACAATTATTCTACCACCCTGACTCTTCGTCCTACTTTAGGACATGAACTTTCACGTCAAGAGGGCTTTTATACAATGGAGTCCAATCTCTTCCCAACAGCTCTGGTTGTCAGTTACCCACAGGATAGAATGAATGGCCTCATCCCCTCACTCTCCCAGGAAAGGCTGGACAAGAGGTTGTTGACAAGAGCCAACAATTTGTGTCACACTCATTCAGCATCCTTCAAATCCTCTTAGCATGTACTCCCTATAGTTGTTAATCCTCTAGAATTAGATAAAGTGAAAATAACAATACTTCTCATCTTGCAGAGTTGACAATTAACTAATTAGCCAATTAACTCATTGAGCCAGATTTGTCCCAGTAAGTTAAGGGCTTTGGGAGGTATATTAATCCTTAAAGGCCACTGGAGCAACATTTGCAGCTAATGGGCCCATATCCCTAGCTTACTACCAGGGAGGGACTCAGATATTATTAAGAAATAGAAGTCATTAATCCTCACAGTACCCAAAGGGGCAGGTAAGAATGACTTTGCACAAATTGATAAGACAATGTGTTTTGTTTTGTCTTTCTCTTTAACACAAAAATAGACTCTGAGTTAACGCCAAGATTGGAACTCAACATTTTCTGGCAAACAGGCTTTCCTCAAATTTTAAATCTTGCCAGTATTTGTTTATTTGTTTATAGTTTGAGATCCAATACAGAGAGTGGATAGGCAAGAAGTTTTGTGTTGGGGCATGGGTAATCCTATGATCTGGAGTCTTTGACAGAAGAGGAAAAGTATGATTCCTTTTCTGTTACATAATCTACTTAAATGACCACTTATTAGGTCATATGGAATACAACTGTAGGTGGTGTTCATCCTTTGGGTGTGGGAGAATGTCCTAAACAAACAAACAAACAAACAGATATTTCCAACACCATTCCTGCTCTGCGGAACTGGAAAGACCATGGCAGTGAAGTGGGTCCTGCCCTCAAAAGGCTTCAGTTTATCTGCAGGAAATCTATTTAGGACCCATCTCTCCTCCCCCTGATTGTAGCTGGAGGCTATACGTGCCTGTTGGCCAATCCTGGGAACCAGGCAGGGCTCAAAAGATAGCTCCTAGAACATGGGTTTACAAGCTTGAAGGCTGGGCAGTGGAGCGACTCCCTGGATCAGCATTCCTTGTGAAGGTTCTTATTCTCTTGTGCCAAGGCAAACGCTTTAGAGTCAAGTTACCAAATCCAAAAGGAAAAAAAAATATGAGTGTAAAATCAGAGGTGGGGCGGTAGTGCGGGCATGGGAAGATATGCGGCTGAAGTGGTCAGAATCGAGACAAGTTAGTCTCCGAATCAGAGTGTAAGGTGGATGGCAGCCCAAAGTGTCCTTAATGTAGTTTCTGGGGCCATGTGGTACAAAGAGGGGGGAGGGAAGCGTCTCGAATGTTTAAGGGTAGAGCCTGGGGCTTACAAATGTATTTATAAACTTACGTTCGTTACACATACAAAGCCATAAATCTTCAAGAGCTCTGTGTCTCGCTGCTCTCTCTTCTTACCCCCACAGATTAATCACAGCTACCTTTGGGAATAAAAAGAAATCGACTTTTTCTTTCTTTAAAAATAATATTAAAATCCCTGCTTATATCAGTTCCCTATGCGATATTTATGTTACCAAAGCAGTACGCAACACGCCAGGAATCCTTTCTTCCTTTCCAACTATTGTGGTCTGTCCTCTCAGCCTTCTTCCTTCCCTCGATGAAGTTTCTGTGCCAAATAAGAAGGAAAGCTTTCATTTCAACAATAAGCAGCATGGAACGTGGCAAAAAGCACATTAAACTCTTTGACGGGACTGTGTAGGAATTCAGCAAAAGAGAAGCTTCAGTGGCCTTCTACACAAAAAAGGGCCAGAGCCAAGCTTTAAAACACAAGAATCCTTTCTGCTATGCTACTCTGAGTACAAGTCATCCCACTTTTCTGTGGTCCACCTTTGCCCTTTGGAAACTAATGTATGTATGTATGTGCGTAGTAGTAACTCAAGTAGTTCTGAAAGGATTATAAGCCAGCATCTAATGGTATGAACAAAAATGTACTTAGACGTGTATAAATGAGAAAACTGGTTCAAGGGAAAAGTAAGAGTAGGAGAAAAATTAGGATGAAGTTAAGGTTATTTTGTCCAAACAGTAATTTCACTTGGTGGAGGTGGTCAAGGATTGGCTTTGGCACTTTCCTGTCCTAAGTGCCAAGAGGGTAATATGACAGTGATAATGGTGGTGGTGATGGCAGTGATGATGGTGGCAGTCAGTACTTACTAATTCTTTACCAAGCATCCAGCACTATGCAAGGTAAGCATTTTGTGGGTGTTACCCATTTTACACTGTCCCAAACTTCCTGAAGTAGACAGTATTAATGTCCTCATCTTTCCAGTGAGGAAACCAAGACCCAACAATATGATAAAAATAAACAGACTTCCAAAGGAAGTAAAGTACAGAGCTTAGCATCGCTCCATGGGTCACGAACAAGAGGTCACAAAGCAATCTAGTGACCAGTACACTCAAAAATATTTTTCTGGTGAATCTTATTGAGTTCAAAAACATTAGAAAGACTACAATGTTGTTACAGTGTTACCTTTATATCCAAGTGATGTTTGCTAATGAAATTCTATAAGAAGCCATGCAATTTTGTTCTAGGTATGCAAGAATGTACTACTGCATCCTAACCCAAGGATGTAGTTTACGGTATCCAGAGGCATGAGTAGTTTTATCTTCAAAGCAACGTTCCACAAATTCTACTTCAGAGCTTTTATCAAGTATTTATGCTTCCTGACAAATACCTGGAATTGTAGGTGCCACTACCACTTGTTCATTACGGCCCACGGCTGCCAGAGGGATTGACTTCACCTTGTAATTGGTGTGGAAAGTAACAAGGACACATAAGCAAACAGGTCACTATAAATTCACCCAGAGAATATCCGTGGGTGGAACCAACACATTCTCATAAAACGTTTCTGAAAGGTCTCCAAGTCTCACAACAATGAATAATCAAAGTTCAATTAATTTATTATATATAATCAAAGTTCAATTAATGGAAACGTTATTAAGATGTGCCAGGTATTACAGGCATAATGGAAACAGAATGTAGCCAGCCCCTTTTGTCACTGATCATATGGTCTTCTAACAGCAAGTCATAACTAAATAAGCCATTAACATGAAACATGGTAGAATCAAGATCAGGTAGATTTGTGTTACATGGGGGCCACCCATCACAGCCTCCTGCTTTATTTGGGGAGAAGATAAGAGAAGACTTTCCTGGGAAAGTGGCATTTCAGTTGAAATTGAAAAGACTATTAGGATTGAGTCAAGGTAGAGCCATAATAATCCTGGTTTGTGGGGGGGAGCATATTAAAACAAATATTACAGACTCTCTACCCAGATCATGGGGGAAAAAATCAGTACCAGTAAAGCATTCACTGCACCTTCAATCTTCCTGGTTATCAGATCGTAAGTGTAGTCTTAGTTAACTGAATGGATTGATGTGCACAGGGGATAAAACAACTCTGAATCCGTTGGATATTGGGTATTCAATTGCAGGTTATAATTGTTCAGTTATATTCTTAGATTTGGACAGACTCTGGGATATCCAAGCTTTTTCTAAGCTACTATTTGCCAAACTTATATCTTCACCTGCTCCAGTTGGCTACTAGATCCCCTCTTACATTCTGCAGGCAGAATATCATAGAGGTTAAGACCAAAGGTTCTGGGTCAGAAATATCTGGGTTCATCTACTCCATTTTAGCTGTGTGACCTTGTCCAAATGACTTCAACTCCCTACAGTTTGATTTCTAAGCCTCTGGAAAGTGCAAATGCCAATTTCAATCATTTGTTAAGAATCACTTGGGAAGAATAAGCTAGCTAAACTCATGAAAAACTGAACACAGTTCTTGGCACCAGCAAGCACCCAAGAAGACGATGGTTGTTACGACAATTATGTCAGAAATGGAACTCTGTCTTCTCCCATCTACCTAAACTCCTCATTGAGTCGTGATCCTCCTAGTATGGGTTAAATTATGTCCCCTAAAATTCATATGTTGAAATCCTAACCCCAGTATCTCAGAATGTGACTTGTTTGGACATAGATATATTGCAGATGTAATTAGTTAAAATGAGGTCATCCTGGGGTAGGGTGGGCTCCCGATTCAATGTAACTGGTGTCTTGATAAAAAGGGGAAATTTGGACACAGACATGCACACAGGGAACATGCCATGTGAACTGAAGGCAGAGATTGGGGTAATGCATCCACGAGGCAAGAAATATCAAAGAGAGCCAACAAAACACCAGAAGCTGGGAGAGAAGCCTAGAACAGATCCTTCCCCAGCACCTTCAGAGGGAGCATAGCCCAGACTTCTGGCTTCCAAACTGCCAGACAATAAATTTCTGTAGTCTGAGCCTCTCAGTCTGGTACTTTATTATGGCAAATCTAGAAAACTAATACCAGCAACCCCATTCCCAAACTGGAAGCCCAGGAGCCAGCCAAACCTTCTCTCTCTTCTTTCAACCACCACACCCAGTCACTGCGCTCGGCCCTCCCTAGCTCTTTCATCTTGTACCTTTGCTAACATCCTTCCCCTCTTTCTAAGCACATTGGGCTAAGGCCTAGCTCGGCTCACACGTGTGGATCAATGAGGACTCAATCAGGGAAGTAAACCAGTATGCACAGTAAGGAATTTACTGTAGCAATAAGAATTTTCACAACTGTGACAGAAGCTAGGAAAGTGAAGGTCTGAAAAGGAGAATTTTAGGAGCATCTGGGTGGCTCAGTTGGTTGAGCAACCAACTTTTGGTTTCAGCTCAGATCATGATCTCATGACTGTGGAATCAAGCCCCACATCAGGCACTGACAGCGCAGGGTCTGCTTAAGATGCTCTCGCTCGCTCTCTCTCTCTCTCTCTCTTTCCAAAATTTAAAAAAAAAATGAAAAAGAGAATTGGAAAATTCTGCTCCTGTGCACTCACTTTCTCTCTCTCTCCAAAATTAAAAAAAAAAATGAAAAAGAGAATTGGAAAATCAAAGGAAAAATCACTGGTTAGTCTTGGTATGGGCTAATATTGTCAAAGCTTGCAAGGAGATCTGAAGGTAGGCACAAGCAGTTGACACAGTGGGGCCGTGAGTTGGTGGTGTCCAAAGCCTATGGAAGGCTCCTGACTACTCATGGCCATTGTTGCTGTGAGTCCCCATGCAGTGTGGATCTGGAGGTACTGTTAGTCAGCAGCACCACTATCAGGACCAAGATGTAGGTGCAGAGTGGATGAGAAGGAACACAGGAGAGCCTGCCCACACCTCTGCACATGTCTCAAGCTCCTAACCAATGATGCCCTTCAGAGTGTAAATCTGCCTCGGTTTCAACTCCAAATCTCACATAATTAATTTACTTTGCAGAACTCTAACCCAGCCCCTACAGAGAAGGAGATTTTGAGCAAAGTCATTCCCAAATTGACAACAAAACATATTATCACAAATTTAGCAGCTAAAAATAACAGAAATTTATTCTTTCACAGATCTAGAGACCAGATATCTGAAAACAGTATCAGTGGATCCATACCAAGGTGTTGGCTGGGCTGCCGTCTCTGCTCAGACTCAAGGGAAGAATATACTCCTTGCTTTTCCCAGCATCTGGTGGCTGCCGGTATCCCTTGCCTTGTGGCTGTGTCACACTGCATTTTAGTTTTCTGCTTACATTTTGGTCTCTCCTAAGAAAATCTGAGCTCTTCATGCATGTAGACCTGTTTTGCCCTTCCCTGACTACTCACTTTGGCCCATGGTAGAAAATAAGTCCATGTTTGGGAACTATCCCTGCCCATGGACTATATCAGTTAGTATTATACTCTCAGATACCTCGGTTGATACTCTGCTTTTCCATGATTGTTTTTAGTGTCTATACTATGGAGTCTGAGACGGTCTGGCCCTAACCAGCCTCATCCATTTTATCCCAGATGGCTGTGCAGTAATGACTCTTTTCTACATGTGCCATTCCATGGAAGAAGTTGGGAAGCAATGTTTTAAATGAATAAAACTTGGTTCTAACTTTTATAAATAATTTTTCAGTCTTCTTTGAATTTTAATGTAGATTGAATTGTAGCATAATGCAGTAAACTGAACACAGTATCTGCAGAAAGGAAAACATGAATTTAGGCTCTGCCTCCGCAGTTTCTAGTCAGATGACCTACCTGACTCATGTTCTCATTGTGGAATGAGAGTAGCAATTCTGCCTGTCCCTCAGGGATCATGTCTGGGGAAGCCCTCCTCTACTCTTGTGTCTAATGCAAGTGTTGGTCTTATCGTTTGGATCTGAGGTCAGGAATGTCAATCCAGCTCTTGGGGTCTGATTGACTCCACCTAACTGTTGGAAATTTGCCATTTGATTCACTGACTGCTCTTCTTATTTGGGGGATTCCCAAGGTAGAGAATGGCAGGGTCCCATCTTGTACCATTGGGCATCGATGACACAAACATGTGAGAAGTCTCATCCAGGCTTGCATCAGCCGGTCAGTTGTTGAGGAAGTGGCTCACAGGTGTGAGGAGAGTGAAGACAGTTACAGCTGAGTGCAAAGTCCCAAAGCTGGGGAGCCAGGGGCCAGTGGGAAGGGTACAGGGAACGGTTTCCTCAGCAGACTTCTTACTGTGAGCCTGCACCTAGGCATTGCTTCCTTGAGATCCCACTTTTCCTTTCTGAACGTGTCAATGAGGTCAGTTGATCATTTTTACAGGCTTTCTATCCTTCCTTCTCCCCCACCCCCCGTTTTATTTTCCTGCCTAACTCCACAGAGTTGGCTTCTCTTGATCACCATCAAGAACTCAGCCAAAGTAAGAACTTAGAAGTTTTAAAAATATCAGGGCATCTGGGCGGCTCAGTCAGCTGAGGGTCTGACTTCAGCTCAAGTCATGATCTGATGGTTCATTAGTTCAAGCCCCACATCGGCTTGCTGCTATCAGCACAGAGCCTGCTTCAGATCCTCTGTGCCTCTCTCTGTCCTTCCCCAACTTGCACTCTCTCAAGAATAAATAAAAGTTTTAGAAATATCAGTGGCATCCTAAATCAAAACAATATCTTTTTAATGGTTTTGACAAAAGAAGCTTTATTTTGTTTGTTTAAGAATACTGTACTGCATATTGTTTGCCAGACTTCCCTAAGCCTCAACCCATTTCTTCATCGGTAAAATGGGGATATGTTCTTTCAGGGTCATTTTGAACATAGAATGAATTGTTCAACAAGAACTTACTGGGTGTATGTTATTTGTCAGTCACTGTCCTGTGTGTCTGGGATACATACAAAACATTAGAAAGCATCTCATGAGTAATAAAATATGCGTCCTGGGCAAAACCAGCAACTAAAGATACAGTATTTGAAATGATTGTCATAAGATTTAAACTGGGTAAACTAGGGGTTCAAAGCTCCAATGTAGAGAGGCACAGAGTGAAAATTTGGTAGGATAGATGCTGTAATTTAAATGTAATTTAGAAAAATAATCATTGCCTAAATATACTCTTAAACATCTATTATGGTATCTTAACTATGATACATCAGATAAATGATTTACAAAAAGATAGTTTCTGGCCTCAGAAGAGATAAGACATATGTGTATGAAATAGTCACATAATTCTTTTCGATTTGGCCATGCCAAATCAATGGAACAAAATACAAGTTCTAAGTAAAGTGGGGGTGGGGGGGAAAATCTGCTCTCATCCAGCCGGGCTCTGTGGGAAAAGCATCAGAGGAGGTATTTGAGCTCAGCCTTTAGTACTGATGGGATCTGAAAAAATATTTCAGCTTTTCATGAATGCTATTTACTGATATTTTTCCCATTTGAGCCACTGATGGGGTTGTACGTCCTGATTTCACTGTGGTTGGGTGGGACCACGTGACTAGTTCTGATGAATGAGCGGAGAGAAAAAGTGACGTGTGTCACCTGCAGGTCAAAGCATTTAACTGCCAATGTGAGTCTCCCCAAGCTGTCTTTATCCTCTGGCATGGGAACTGGCAGTGCTGAAAATGGCCACCCCACCTGCTGACTACAGTGTGTCCGAGGAGGCCAGCCCTGTGCTCATTCATGAGACACCTGACTTGCAAAAAAAAAATTAAGAAGCCTTTGTTGTTTTAAGCCACTGGGACTCAGGGGTTGTTTTGTTATTGCATAGAACCGAGCCTGTTCCTTCTGACTCAGCACTTGTGGGAGAAAAGGCAAAAGAGAAAGCATAGTTATGGGAAAGGAGCATCTTAAGTAGGTCAACACCTTGAGGAAGCTTTATTTTGAAAAGAAGTACATTCTAAGAAAAAAAAAAGGCGGAGGATCCCAGATTGTGGAGAATTTTGCATGTCAGAGTAAGAAGTGGGACTTTTTTCGGGAGCCTGTTACTGATTTTGAGTAGAAGTTATTGTGAGAAGTGATTATGGTGATTCATGTGAAGGCAGTGGTCCATGGGCGCTGAGGAAGGGAGCCCAGCCAGGCTTCTGCAACGTGCAGATGGGATGGGAGAAGAGAAGAGAGAAGAGAAGTTTTCCTAAACTGAGATCATTCCTCTCTTTTAAACTGTGCGTGCACACGTGTGCTTGCACGCACGCACACACACACACACACACGAGCAAAACAAAATACATGCTACTCTGGGCAGAATTTACAGTTTCACCTCTAACCATTTGAGCTATTGGCTTAATATTTTAGACTCAAGGAAAAAAGCTCTTGAACCTCTGATTTTGCATTCATCACGCTTGAGTAATGGTCCTTGTTAGCCCTGTAATAATGTCCTCTTTTTTTTAAAGTGAAGCCTAGTAATAAAACTTTTATTGTAATCCGATGCTAACATGATTCTTCCTAACTAAGAATTATGTTTGGTGGATTTAAGCAACCCCAGAAACTATTCAGGCTAAGAATTTGAAAAGAACACCCTTATGGATGAATGTTTTAGGAGAATCTCCTAGGAACAGGCTATTTCTTAGTCTGTCTTGTCTTTTGCTTTTAAATTTAAAACTAGTAGTTTTCAACTTTTAATTACTTTAAGAATCACCTGGTGACACCTTTTTAAAAAATGCAGAATCCTCAGATCTGCCTCAGAGCGACTCTAGTTCAGCATAATTAAGAGAAGAGCAATATGATATGGACTCAATGTTTAAATCTAGCCCCCAAATTCATATGTGGAAATGTAGACCCCAATGTGGTGAAACAGGAGGTGGGCCTTTGGGACGTGATTAGGTCATGAAGGTGGAACCCTCATGAATGGAATTAGTGCCCTTATAAGAAAAGATGCCAGAGAGCTCTATTATCCCCTCTGCCCTGTGAGGTCACAGTGAGAAGACAGCCACCTATGAACCAGTAAGAGGGCCCTCACCAGACACTGAATCTGCCAGTACCTTGATCTTGAACTTCCCAGCCTCCAGAACTGTGAGAAATAAATGCTTAGGTTTAAGCCCCCCAGTCTAGGATATTTTTGTTGCAGCAGCCTGAGTGAATTAAGACAGGAGCTAGGAACCTGCTCATTAAGAAGTAGGTCAAGTCATGTATCCAGGGATCTTCAGACCACACTTGGTGGGGCAGTACGGACCCTGAACTTCCAGACTTGACCATAAGCTCTGTGAAGGTAAGACAGTGTTTTAATTATCATGGTATCACTGGCACTAATTATTAATACCTAGCACATACGAGGCAGCACTGAATAAGACAGGCACTGGCTTCGCAGTCAAACAGGCCTGGATTTACATGCTGGCTCTAACACATAGCAGCTCTGGGACAGAAGCTGTAACCTCCCTAAACCTGGCATGGTCTTCTGGAAGCTGAGGATAATGACGCCTTCCTCCCTGAGGAGCTTTCATGAGGTCACATTTCCAAAGAGCTTGTCATAGCGCCTGGAGCCAGGGATTCTGAATGAGATCATGGTACCATTAATTAGGATAGTATCATGGCCAGCACACAAGAATGCTATAGTTGGGGTTCCCGACCAAGGACGAAATGCCAAGTGGGACTCAACATTCCTCTTGATTAAGGACTGAGATGGCATCCAATACCCTGCAAGGCTGAAACCAGGTCAAAGCTAATTTGGGGAATGGGTTTTATATCTGGAGGCCACAGTGAGACACCACAGCTCCCCCACAGGAGGAAAGCAAATAGGGGGTGGTCTCCCCATGGTGGCTTCTTCAGAAGGTCTGGTAGCCCTTGTTATCAGGAAAGCATGGCTCCATCATGTTCTAGACTCAAATCAATTTATTTGAAATCCTCTCTCCTTCCATCAGTGAGGGAGAAAAATACATAGAATTGAAAAGGAAGATGCAGACCCATTTCCTCCCCTCGCCAGGCATATGGAAGTGCTCCATGAAAGGTACTTGCATGGGTTGTTTTCATCTATTGTTATTATTATTATTATTCATCCTAAAATTTTGTCAATGATGAGAATAGCCGACCTCCAATTGATGGGCTTTGTGCCAAGATTTTTTCCATATTGTATCTCACTGAATCTTCACAGGAAACCCTGTGAGCTTGGTACTATTTTTATCACCGTTTAGACACAAGGAAAGTAAAGCTCAGAAAGGTTAAATAATTTGTTCAAGTAAGTGGTGTCACGGCTTGGATTTTGGCTAGTGAGCAAATCTTAGGATGATATTAAAAATGGAATAATTGTTAAGTTGAAATAGAGAGAAATCTCAGTTGCCCTAACTTGGGGGAATTTGCTTGGGCGTGTGTTTTGGGGTAAGGGAATCTGCTCTGCCTTTACTTCATGGGAAGCTGTCCGTGAAACACAAAACGAAATAACAACAAACGTGTAGCTAAAGAGCCTAGGCAATTTTTCTATTACTTGTGTTAGTCAAAAATGAGCAATTACAATTCAAGTTTTCCTGCCGCTTAATTATAGGCCTCTGTGCTGTGAACAATACTCTAAGTACTAATAATAGGGGCCATCCAAAAACGAATTCTCTAGAGATCTCCCACTCCATTGGGTCTGTTTAGGGGCAGGTGATAAGGAAAGAATGTTCTGTATGAAGAAGCAGCAGGCCCCTAGACAGTGTGAATCTTTGTCTTGTTAATGAAGCAGAATGAGCATTTTTTTTTAAATGGTGTAAAACCAAAAGCAGAAATGAAAAGCCATTCCTGCTACTTACCTTGGGGCACAAAGGAAATGTCTTCAGCATGTTGGCTAGGGAGTGGTAAGACACCATCACGAGACCCTGCACGGCTCTGCTGTGGCAAAGAGGAACCCAGAGAGAACAGTCCTATTTTTAAAGGGCTTTTCTACTTCTGATATGATTTGGGCTCTGTTCCTAAATCATCTTAGAATCAGAATAGCAATTCTTTTTTACCCACTTGGCTGGAGTGTTAAAGAATCGTTGGAAAATGTTCAATAAATGTCTGGAGCTCTATGTAAATAGGAAAAATGCCGTTATTTGTAAAAAGAATACCAAAGAAAAGCTTAATATTATTCAACTTGTTTTTTTATATTGGGAAGCAAATACACTTGTTACAATGTACAAAAAGGTGCAATTACTTTATAGGCTAGAACGTATAGTGGCTGCAACTTAGTAGGATGTAAGCATCTACTGAGTGAATTAATGAATAAAAAACATGAATAGGAGACCTCATTAAAAACAAATTAGAAATTTGAACACATATAATAAATAACCATTTGTATCTACCACTGTAATTTAGTCTTTTTATACCCAAAGAAAGCCTTGTTTAAAATATGAAGAATATCAAAGCTTGAAATTCAAGATGGAAGTATGGACCGACCAGGAACCCCTGGGTCTCAAGCCTAAATCACAGACAGGCTAGAAGACTCAATTTCTATTAGACCAAAGGAATATGCTCAGAATTGACTTAGGTAATGGGGAATCTTGGTCAGAGAGTGCACATGATTGGGGAGTAACGCTGAGTTCTACCAGGGGTGATGGGTTCATACTGCTGGAATCAGGATCTGGGAGACAGGCAGGAAAGCACATATCCTTCCCCAAGTTTTCTAGGCACTCAGAGAATGTCATTCCTTTTCAAGGTCACCTTTGGCTCTGACAGCCTGAATTCAGTGGCGTTCCAATCCTGGCTCAACTAAAGAAAGAACTTAGCCTCTTGTCCCGGATTGCCCCAATCTGATACCTGCACAAGATGATTGTTTGTGGGGCACCTGGGTGGCTCAGTCCGTTGGGCGCCCGACTTCGGCTCAGGTCATGATCTCACGGTTCATGGGTTCGAGCCCCACGTCAGGTTCTGTGCTGACAGCTAGCTCAGAGCCTGGAACCTGCTTCAGATTCTGTGTCTCCCTCTCTCTCTGACCCTCCCCTGCTCATGCTGTCTCTCTCTCTCTCTCTCTCTCAAAAATAAATAAAACATAAAAAAAGATGATTGTTTTTATGCCAGACTTTACTAATGGTTCAGGGGTGGCAAGGAGGGCTAACAATACAGAATCGCAAGGGATAAATTTAAGAGTTAATATTAGTCATCTCTGTTCTCCAGATCTTTCAACCATTCTGCCACCAGAAATTTTCTGCTGGCCAATATTCCCCTGCAAGCCTGTATTATGATGCTTCCACAAAGCTAGAGCAGATCTTTTCCTGAGAAGAATCTTGAAGTTGAATCTTAAAACTAACCTTTCAACATTTTTTTCCTTCTCACTAGCACATAAGAACAGTGAAGTTTGCATAGAAGGGCAGTTTGCCTTCTAACAATTGTCAGCTTGCTAACCTTTTATTCTTCAAGCCTTGAGATATTGGTTACTTCCAACTCTTAGGTGAGGCTCTGATCATTATGAAGTTGTCAACCAGTCATGGTATAATTCTAATATCAATTACTATGTATGGAGAGTTTTCCCACACCACCAAGCAATTCTCTGACACCAGCTGGGTGCCCTACAATTCAACTCAATTCTGGAATTACCCACCTGGAGATAGCATCATATCCCACAGGATAAGGACTTAGTCCTACAAGACTGCTCCCCTACCCCACCACCCACTCTTCAGATACCAGTTGCAAGCCCAGGTTGTTACCCATGCTTTTGAGCAACTGGATACAAATTAGAGTTTCCCTTGGGTTCAATGAATTTGCTAGAAAGGGTCAGAGAACTCAGAGAAATATTTTACTCACTAGATCACCAGTTTATTATAAAAGGATATGACTCTTGGGAGCTGTCAGATGTAAGAGATGCATAGGGCAAAGTGTGGGGAAAGCATGCAAAGTTCTCTGATCTTTCTAAGACGCCACTCTCCGCCTGTCTCCACAGGTTCACCAACACCAGAAGCTCTCAGAACCCTCTTCTTTTTTATTTTTATTTGTTTTATGGTGGTTTCATTACATAAGCATGATTGATTAGATGATTGGCCATTGGTGATCAAACTCAATCTCCAGCCCCTCTCTCCTCCCCAGTGGTCACGTTTGGAACTGAAGGCTCCAGATGGAACTACTCACATGGTTTGTTCTCCAATCCTTAAGTTACCTAGAAGCTTTCCAACAGTAGCCTCACTAGCAAAATAAAAGGCACATTTAATGCTCTCATCACTTCAGGAAATTCCAAGGATTTAAGAGCTCTGTGCCAGGAACTAGATGAACGCCAAATATATATTTCTAATTACAAATCGCAGTATCATATATGGTGTCTTTTCTCCTTCTGAATATGAGGAATTATCTTTGTATTTAAAAGTGAACACACACACACACACACACACACACACACACATCTCTTAAGCATTGATGTTGGACAGTCAAGGCATATCTCTGACACTCTAATTTAGGATTTGCTGGAAGATTTCATGTTTTGAGTGACTCTTGCAGATTTGAACCTGAAGGAATCTGGTATAGGGTTATCAGCTTCTTATCTTTAGAGTTTCTTAGGACTCAGGGCCTGTTTCCTTCTGGTCTTGTTCTCTGATCACAGTCCCTGTGAGATCAGCCCTGTCTGCTCTCTAATCTTATATCTGGCCAGGTAGAGGAACTATATATAATGTCACTGGTTCTGAAGCTAGCTGGCTATCAAGATAAATTTACAATTTACTTCCAGAAAACTAATGGCATGCCTGCAGTTTTACCTAATCCACAGCTACCCTAGGATCTGAGAAAAAGACATAAATGCAAAAACGGGAAAGAAACAAACAAAACAAAAACAAACAAAAAAAAAACACAGAAAAAAAGTTACAGTGTGGACTCTACATCCGACATTAAGAGAACCTCTCCCGTGTAATTTGGACTGAATGCAAGGGTGGGGAAAGGCATCAACACGCAACTCTCCTTCCCAAGAATGGTATACACCACACATACTCTGTCACTGATGGTGTCGTTGCGCAATAGCGAATGAGACCCGGGACCACAGCCTCTTTACTGATGTACTGCTTCTACCCCTGCCTCTGCTATGTAGGGGCTCAATAAGAGTTCATTACTCAGTGTATAAACGTCTATTTCTTTCTCTGTTGCAGAGCGTTCTGTTGACTCTCCCTTACGGAAATGAGAAGATTAAGGCACATTTAATTCCACGTGTGCCCCCTCAGTTCACTCCACCTTCAACATCTTTGGCCTTACCTTCATTTTGTAAGGCTTTTATGAATATTTGCATTCTGGCCTTCCGTGAAACATAGGCTTCTGAACTTATTCTGTAAGATGATTCTAAAAATTAGAAATTACAGACTGAGGGCTGAGGGAGGGTGGGGGAGAGGGGAGGGGGGTTCATGTACATGGAGGAAGGCACTTGTTGGGATGAGCACTGGGTGTTATATGTAAACCGACTTGACAATAAATTATAAAAAAAATAAAATTAGAAATTAAAAAGCCAATAAACAACATGCCTAATGTGACCATGTAAATATTTACAAATGGTGCATGATTGGACTCACAAAAAAGGAAATGTATACTGGTTCTCCCAAATCACACCAAGCCAAATGGATCCTCCTTTCATGCATTCCATTTAGGCCTTAAAATATTGTTTAGTTTGCTTCACATATTGTTGTGACTTTCTCTTTCAGCTTTTTGTTTTTCCCGGAATTGCCAATTGTCCTTCTTTTATCTTGTGGAGAGAAGAATTCTATGCCTCTTTCATCATTATTATCTAAAATATTAAATCTATGAATCTTGTTATTTTTTAAACAAAATAACTTTTCTCTCGCTTCACTTTCCTCTTTTTATAGACATATCTGAGTTACTATCCAGTAAATCTTTCCCCTATGGACTGTTAATTCCAGTGTCATAGATACCACCTCTTTTTCAGGGATTTCTTTGTGCTTATGTTGGGATATTTTCTAGAATATAGTTTTTTTTTCTTTCCAGAAAGTGTAGAAGAAATAGATATTCTGAGCTTATCAGTATTTTTATTCCACAGTTAATTGATAGTTTGACTAGGTAGAAAATTCAATTTTTAAAATCATTTTCCCTCAGAATTTTGAAGTCACTGGTCCAATGTTTCTAGCATTCAGAATTCTGATAAGAAAACTGTTAGCAATTTAATTTTTATTTTATCTTAGAGCTCTTTAGATCCCTTTTCTCTGGAAGCTTTGGGGAACTTCTCTTTATCTTGGGGGCTCTAAAATTTCATTTATATCCCACAGGACTTTTCAATTTGAAAATTCATGTATTTTTAGGCTTAGGAAATACTCTACTTTTACTTTTATTATTTCTTCCTGTGATTTCTTGTTCCTTCTTTACTATCTAGTGGAAATTTTTTGTAGACAGGTATTGGACCTATAGAATGCATTTTCTTGTCTCTTAATTTCTCATATTTTTCACACTTCCCCCTCCCCATCTACCAGGTTTCCTGAAGCCTATCACTTATTCCATCTATTGATTTGTTTTGGTCCAACATATATGAATATAAATAATTTCTAAGAACTCTTTCATGTTCTTTTTCCTTCTATCCTATTCTTATTTAATGGGTGCAGTAACTTTTTAGGAATACACTTTGTTGATTAAGTTGCCTATTTCTCACAGCCATTTATTCTGTTTATTTATTTCTTTCCCTCAAATGTTTAGTAAACTTTAATGGTCCATTCATATAGAGAGAGAAAAACTAGGGTTATTAATGGAATAGCTAGTGTGTGCTTTCTCCACCATTGTGTTCTTACACAGTGTTCTCTAATAAATATCTCTCTTGCATTAGTTTCTCGGGGCTTCTGTAACAAAAGTACCAGATACTGTGTGGCTAAAATAGCAGAATTTATTGTCTCATAGTTCTGGATTCTAGAAGCCTAAAACAAGGTGTTGGCAAAGTTGATTCCTTCTGAGTTGTGTGAAGGAGAATCTGTTCCATGCCTTTATCCTAGCTTCTGGTATGTTCAGACATTCTTTGGCTTGTAGATGGTTGTCTTCTCCTTTTGTGTTTTCACATTGTCTTCCTTTTACAATGTCTCTGTGTCCAGACATCTCCCCTTTCCAAGGACACCAGGCATATTGGATTAGCCATATTGGAGACACTAATGACCTCAACTTGATTCTCTACAAAGAACTGATTTCCAAATAAGGTAACATTCACAAGTACTGGAGTTTAGGACTTCAACATCTTTGGGGATGACATAATTCAACTCATAACATCTCTAAATGGGAGATCAGTGATGGGTTTTGAGTTCATTAATAAAGAGGAGCAGTTGGGCTGGTGAATTTTAAATTGAGAAAGACCAATCTTGCAAAATCTCAGCCCCAACCCCAGCCCATCATGACAGATCATGTAGTCATTTAATTTATTTAGAAAGCAGGTTTTAGCATGGTCAGGTATATTGCAATGGATGTTCTTTGAGAGGAGAAGTATGGTAGAGAAATATTTCCCTTATTTTCTCTAAAACACCAACCTTTGGGGGTGCCTGGGTGGCTCAGTCAGTTAAGTGGCTGACTTTGGCTCAGGTCATGCTCTCACAGTTTGTGAGTTTGAGCCCCACATTGGGCTCTGTGCTGACAGCTCAGAGCCTGGAGCCTGCTTCAGATTCTGTGTCCCTTTCTCTCTCTGCCCTTCTCCTGCTCACGCTCTGTCTCTCAAAAATAAATAAATAAATAAATAAATAAATAAATAAATAAATAAATAAAACACCAACCTTTGCTCTCTTGGTCAGTTTGGGCATTATAATGAGATACCATAGACTAGGTGGCTTAACCAACAGGAATTCATTTCTCATAGTTCCGGAGGCTGGGAAGTTCAAGACCAGAGTGTCAATTTGGTGTCTGGTAAGGACCTTCTTCCTGGTTTACAGACAACTGTCTCCTTGTATCCTCACAAGGAAGAGAGGGCAAGCTCTAGTCTCTTTTCATTCTTATGAGAGCACTAATCCCATTGTGGGAGCTCCACTCTCCCAATCTCATCTAAACCTAGTCACCTCTCAAAGGCCCTTCATTATAATCCCATCTCATTGGGGGTTATAATTTCTTTTTTTTTTTAATTTTAATTTTTTTTTTTTTACAAATAGTTTATTGTCAAATTAGTTTCCACATAACACTAAGGGGGGGGTTATAATTTCAACATATGAATTCGGGTGGGGCACAAACATGCAGACTATGTTTGCCTTCTGCTTAGAGGTAGGGAATTCTATCTTTTTATGACCTTCAGTGATTTTAAGTACACAGATCAAAATGTATTTTGAAAAATATACTTACATTTGACTAGATATGCTTTATCTAAAAATAGAATGCCCTGGGATCAGTTAAGGATCTGATTCTACCGCCTTATTGCTTGATCTCCTCCTTCACAAGGTCTTCCTCAGTCCTAGCTGCCTTCTGGAAGCATAAGACTCTGAGTCAAGACCAAGCTGAGGACCATTGTGTGTACACCCAAGCCTTAGACTAAACTTCAATCCCAGGTCATGACCAAAATGCTTTTTTTTAAAAGTGTTTTACTTATTTTTGAGAGAGAGATAGAGACAGCATGATCAGGGGAGGGTCAGAGAGAGGGAGATACAAAATCCGAAGACAGGCTCCAGGCTCTGAGCTAGCTGTCAGCACAGAGCCCGACGTGGGGATCGAACCCACGAACCACGAGATCACGACCTCAGCTGAAGTTGGACGCTTAACCGACTGAGCCACCCAGGCGCCCCATGACCAAAATGCTTTAACAAAGGATATCCCTTGAGAAGGTCAACATTCAGAGGTGGCATGAATGCAAGCATTCTGAGTTAGATGTGGGACAGCATAAAAGTAATGTGCAAAGTGGTGAGGAAGAAGGATTTGAACGGAAGTCTGGATTAGAACTGAAAAAAACATGATCTCTTGGGATGCACTTTTTGAAATTGCAAAAAGAAATTATTTAGGCAAATTAAGAGAGACGGTTGCTACTTAAACTGGGAATCACAGAAATGCAAATACAAACCACAGTGAGAGATCACTTCATAGCTGTCAGAATGGCTAGAATCAAAAAGACAAGAAATTGGTGCTCCTGGGTGGCTCCATGGGTTGAGCATCCAACTTTGGCTCAAGTCATGATCTCACGGTATGTGGGTTTGAGTCCCACATCAGGCTTTGTGCTGACAGCTCAGAGCCTGGAGCCTCCTTCGTATTCTGTGTCTCCCTCCCTCTCTGCCCCTACCCCACACATGCTCTGTCTCTGTCTGTCCCTCAAAAATAAATAAAAATATTTTTTCAAAAAAATTTTTTAAAGGACAAGGAATTATAAATGTTGGCAAGAAAAAATAAACCTCATGCACTGTTGGTAGGAATGTAAATTGGTGCAACAACTGTGGAAAATGGTGTGGAATTTTCTCAAAAAATTAAAAATAGAACTACTTTATGATCCATCAATTCCGCTACTGGATATTTACCCAAAGAAAATGAAAACACTAATTCAAAAGATATATACACCCCTATCTTTATTGCAGCATTATTTACAATAGCCAAGATATGGAAGCAGCCCAACTATCCATCGTTAGATGAATAGATAAAGAAGATGTGTGATATATATATATATATAAAATTGGGGTTGTGAGTTATGTATATCATAAGGAAATATTATTCAGCCATAACAAAGGATTAGATTTTGCCATTTGTGACAACATGGATGAAACTAGAGGGTATAATGTTAAGTGAAATAAGCACAGAAAGACAAATACTGTATGATTTGCTTACATGTGAAATATATATTTTAAAAAGAACAGACCCAAACAACAACAAAAGTCATAAATACAGAGAACAAACTAGTGGGGATGGATGAAATAGGTGAAGATGAAGAAGTACAAGCCTCTAGCTATAAAATAAGTACATCATGGGGATGAAAAGCATATAGAATATAGTCAATAATATTGTGATAACTTTGTATGGTGACAAACAATAACTACACTTATCATATGGAGCATTTCATGATATATATAAATATTGAATCACTATGTTGTACACCTGAAACTAATATGATACAGTTTATCCTTGAACAACATGGCTTTGAAGTGCATGGGTCCACTTACAGGTGGATTTTTAAAACTAAATGTATGGGGGTGCCTGGTGGATCAGTCGGTTATGCATCTGACCCTTGTTTTAGGTTTAGGCCATGATCTCATGAATTTTGAGTTTGAGCCCCATTTTGGGATCTGGCTGGCAACACAAAGCCCGCTTGGGATTCACTGTCTCCCTTTCTCCCTGCCCCTCCCTCTTTCTCTCTCTCTCTCTCTCTTTCAAAAATAAGCAAACATTAAAAAAATCTTTAAGAAATAAATTTAAAAAGTAAAAATAAATGTGTGAATAGTACTATAAATGTATTTTCCCTTCCTTATGATTTTCTTACTTTGTTTTCTCCAGCTGACTTTATGATAAAAATACAGTATATAATACATACAACACACAGAATATGTGTCAATCCCCTGTTTGTGTTATCGGTAGGGTTTCTGGTCAACAATAAACGGTTAGTAAAGTATTGGGGGAGTCAAACATTATACACAGATTTTCAACTGTGCCAGGGATGGGTCAAATGTATTGTCTGCCAATTATACTTCAATTTAAAAAATACCTGGGGAAGCACTAACTCCAGAAAGTGCTAGGTAAAAATCTACAAAGTTTACATCAAAGTTCAGTTCAATATGCATTTGGAGCATATGCCAAGCAGTATGGGATTTCATGAGAGAGAACTTTGTTTTTCCATAGCATATCTCTTGGGTGCCCGACTTAAATGCGGAACACTGGCCTTCCTACACCAGGATTTACTCCATGATAATTCTCTTTTTTTTAAGTTTTTCTTTTTTTTTTTTTTTTTTTGAGAGAGACAGAAAGCATGAGTGGGGAAGGGGAAGAGAGAAAAGGAGAGAGAGAATCCCAAGCAGGCTGCACACTGTCAACGCAGAGCCCAACGCAGGGCTTGCACCCAAGAACTGTAAGATCATGACCTGAGCCAGCCACTCAACTGGCTGAGCCACCCAGGCGACCCTCTGTGGTAATTCTTAATGTCAGAAGTAAATGAACGTGTGGAAGCTCTGATCAAGAGGGACAAGTGAGCTGTTCTATCTGATGTCCCCCCCCCCCCTCAGCCTCCTTGCATCACCAGTTCTAGGAAGGAAGCTGTCCAGAAGAAGAAGGTCCACATCCCCCAGCTGCCATGGAAACACTCCTGCCCTATGGCAGTAAAATTAATGCCAATCCTTACCCTTCACTGGGACTCTTACATTAGAGAGAGGGCTGTTATCAGAAGCCATTTCATATCAAATCCCAGAGGGGCTTTCTGAGTTCGTACAAAGATGATTTTGATATTTTAATGAATCTGATAGAATGTTTGGGGAGCACGTCGGTTCTATGCCCATATTTTGCCTGATGCAGGAGTGATAGGTGGTATTCTTTTCTGCCAGAGCTTTGGAGAAAGCGGAGTTTTCAGGCTGTCCTTAGCTGTGGAAAGCTCCTTTTTTGCCCCAGACCCTACCTCCATCTTCTGGCTTAACAGAGAATGAAAATACCCTCTTTCCTTGCAAGTGTCTTTTGTGATGTAGGCTGCAAATACAAAGACACCATAAAACTCTCAGCAGGAGCTGAAAACCTCCAGAACTAATGGCTCTAGCAACTTCCACCTGCCCCAGGAAAGGGTCACTGGGTTTTAACTTTTGTGTATCAGCCTCCTTGGATGTTTTGGGGGGGTGTGATGTGGTGGAAGGAAGCAGACAGCCTTTAAAAATGCATCAGAGGTCAATGTATTCCATTATATACACGGCGCTTCAAATTCAGTTTTAACCTTTGATGAAATGTGCAGTGTTGGGATTTTTTATGCTAGAGCAGACACAGGAAATCACAGGTGCAACTCATTCTGGTTTTGACTTTCAATGGCTACAGGCCCCCAGAATTTTTATAGGAAATTCTCTCTTTAACTTGAGCATAAAGTGTCAGAAGTCTGTAGCTTTTCTCTGTAGTGTACGTTAAAAGGTAATATTGATTTGTGGAAATTAATTACTAGAAAAGCAGCTCTCAGCACTTACCCAGTGTTTGGAAAGATTTGAGAGCCCCCTTGTGGCTCTAATGAGCTGAACTAAACACTGACGATCCACTTTCAGCTGCGGTTTTTTGGCTGATGTTTTTGGTTGATTTTTTTTTATTTCTCTTTTCAGTTACATTTGTTTGCTTGCATTTATTTGGCTTTGAATTGTTTTTCATTTTAGATTAACATCAGCATATTTCACACCATTTCAATGGAAGACTCGGAGATGGGAGCGGTGTCCATTTTTAAAAGAGAGACGCCTCCTTTTTCTCTGATTATTAAACTCAGATTCTTATCACCCAGAGAAATAATAAATGCAGAGGGGGATGTTTAGGGAAGTTTGCAAGCAAGGGCATTACAGTTGTGTAATTCTGCTTCTGGAGGCTTGCTGCTTCTGATTTTTAATCCAAGTATTGACTGCACAAAGGTAAAGCTAACTCTAGCAGTCCCGAGCTACATTTATTTTGACCATTTTAAAGATCATTTTCTCTGATTTACATATAGCAGAGCAACGTGGGGAAATAAGTGTCCTCATTTGAGTGTTTTTAAATGTCCAAGAAATGCATGTTGAAAGCTATTACCTCTCTGATGCTTCCATGACGCCTGAAGAAAAATATTTGCAACTTAAGGTCACTGTGCTCCACACTTGATAAAGGGAGCACCCAAGGCAAAGTTTAGACAGAACGAATTGATTTTTTTTCCTGGGAGATTTAAATTCTCATGCATATATCTTTTTCTAAATTTCTGTCATTGCTTTATTAATTAGGCAGAATTACAGCAGTGCATCAGAGCTCACCGCAGCCGGAGGGTCCCACTGAGTGTCCACGTGGTAAGCTGGGCTTCTGGAAGGAACTAAAGCTGCTAATGGGAATAAGTGGATTTTGGAGAGAACCTCATTAGGGGCTCCCTGTTACTTGCAGCATAATTTGGTTTCTCCTAGATTAGTTTGTAGAGTGACATTGGCATCTAGTCACAAACGAATCACTCGCCCTGCCTATTGTTTCAAGCACAGAGGAAAATGTCACGCACGTGCACTTAAGAAACAGAGAAGAAAGAAATGAAAGTGGAAACCCCTGATGTGTGGGCCCAAATAGAACATATGAGAGTTAAGGATGGTGTCTGGTCTGCTTCCCCTTCAACGCTCAGGGGTAATTAGCACAGGCGGCAGTTACATTGCCTGGTGGGGACTCAGAGAGTCGGGCTGGGCAGGAGGAGGGGCTGGGCAGCAATCACTTTGTTCTTTAGGAATGGTGGCCCGTTTCCAGCTCTAACTCCATCTTCTTTGGTCTTTGTTAATATGGAACTTTTACAATGTTCAAGATCCTTTAAGAATATGCATAAAAGGCTTCTAGGGATGTAAGGGATCATATCAAAGGAGCTCAGGATCCATCTTGAATAAGATACTACTGGCCAAAAATTACACAATTTGAATATCAATAAGTATAATATCTGCAATGTCTTGAAACACACTAAATATGTTTAGATTTACAACCTATTGTTTTTAATGTTTATTTTTGAGAGAGACAGAGACAGAGCATGAGAGGGGGAGACACAGAATCTGAAGCAGACTCCAGGGTCTAAGCTGTCAGCACAGAGCCCGATGTGGGGCTCCATCCCAGGAACCATGAGATCATGACCCGCACCGAAGTCAGACACTTAAACGACTGAACCACGCAGCCATCTCCTTTAAAATTTTTTTGATGTTTATTTACTTTGATTTACAGCTTATCAATGATAGAAAAATAAATAACAAACAACATTTTTTATTTTTTTAAATTTTTAATGTTTTTTTCTTATATTTCTGAGAGGGAGAGACAGTATGAACAGGGGAGGGTCAGAGAGAGAGGGAGACACAGAATCCAAAACAGGCTCCAGGCTCTGAGCTAGCTGTCAGCATAGAGCCCAACGCGGGGCTTGAACCCACGAACCATGAGATCATGACCTGCCAAAGTCGGATGCTTAACCGACTGAGCCACCCAGGCACCCCAACAAACAACATTTTTTTTTTAAAGCCCCTCTGGAAGATTCTAGGAAAGTAATCTATTATTTTGTAAACCAATGGATAACATGATTCACACATTCATTTACCTTTCCTACCTATATCAACTATACCTTGGAGGAGCAAATAGTTGATAAGGGGAAGTTTCTCCTTATAGAAGCATTGTAGCTAACAAATGAAGCAGAAATGATAGAATTTCGCCATTTTGCAATCCTCTAAGAAATGATCACCCGTGGCCACTGGCATCACAGAAAGAGAGACCATCAGACGTTGTGTGGCTCCAGACTGAGGTCCACACCACTGCTTCCTTAGAAAGAAGAATTTTATTATTTTAGACTGGTTTTTTTCTACAACTTTAAATATTACCTAAAGGTATATCCGTATCTTGGCATTTCTGCCTATTTCTTCTGGGTCTCCCTTTTTGGTGCGTTTCAGAGAGAAAATGAGCTAATATGCACAGCAGTGAAACCTCCAAAACTGTAGAATAATGTGCAAATTCCATGTTTTCTTTGTAACTCAACTACATTGGAGCAAAACACAATAGTGTAGGATCATCAAAGATGACTACGTGGCCAACTCCTTGAGGTCAGGCCATGTCTTGTGTACGTTATATGCCAAGAACTTAGCACAGTGTTTGGCATGAAAGACATAAGCAAAAAATATATTTAAATAAACAAATAAATGAATATAGTGGCTGAAGATGGATCAAAAGAGAGGTCCTACCACCAGCGCACCTGAGTTGTTTGACCTCAGGACTATCCTTTCCTATCTGTGAACGTCAGTTTCCTCACATGGAAAATTCTACTATGATATAAATTTTTACTGAGTATAAAATGAAATAATGGATGAGGAAAGTGTAAGCATGTTTTACAAATACAGAAGCATTCTCTTTCTTCTTTATTATTAACACAGATTAATACTTAAATATTTTTATGTTTATTTATGTTTGAGAGAGACAGAGCATGAGTTGGGGAGGGGCTGAGAGAGGAGGAGACAAAATCTGAAGCAGGTTCCAGGCTCTGAGCTGTCAGCACAGAGCCTGATGCGGGGCTCTAACTCAAAAACGGTTAAGATGGTGACCTGAGCCCAAATCAGACACTTAACCGATTGAGCCACCCAGGTGCCCTGAGCTTGTTTAATATTTAAAACTTGACAGTATTTGGCTAGTTCCTGAGGTTCTGATAATCATGGAAGAAGGAAAACTGTCAAAGAGGAGGGCATGCACTTATGTCAAGGAGCTGTGGTGCATCAGCTACTCCTGGACCCTTCGCAGTCATTACTTTAATCCCTCAACTCTATGGAATAAACATGTATATACCCTCACTCTATAGATGAGGAAACCAAGGCCCCCAGATATAATCAGGTCACATCAAAGGGAAGGCGGATCCAAAATTGAAGTCCAGATCTTTCTGACTTCAAACCCATTCTCTTTCCAATGCACCTTGGGTGACATTTCCAACATGCTTGAAATTATGCGTCCATGCTATGTCCAAATGAGAGCCTGACTTGTATTTTCTTGAATCTTCTCTTCCGAAATAAAAGCCACTTTCAGGAACCAGCAGCCTCCTTTGGACATATTTCTGAGATTTTGTAGCATTGTGTTCAAAAAAGACTTATGTTAAAGCCCGGAAGAGAATTATGGCGTTGCATGAGCTTTGCCTTATCGTAATTCTCTTGTGCCGCTATTTCCAACCATCCATTATTGTCCTGAGATTACTACAGTCTTCTGGCTTGTAGATTCCTCAGGAGTGTTTAAAACCGAATGCAGCTGCAGTCTTTCCCACTAGGCTCTGCAGCTCAGGTACAAATTTGTCATGCCGTTTTGTGTGCATGCTGAGGTCAGGATAATTGTTTCTGAACTTCTAAGCGGTAACTGTCTAGAGGACCCTCTGATGCCATATGCTCCAGAGCTGAGATAAACCCTCTGCCCCCCGACCCTACAGTGTACTGCCTCACCCTCATTTCGTGCTGCCCACCCCACAGGTGAACACAAACCCCCCTACTCCGAAATGCTCATTTTGCTTCTAGAGCTTTGAGTTAAACAAAGCCTGGCCTTTGCAGCATTGAGTCACTAACTGCATCTCTAAGACAGCCTGACTCTTAGAAGAGAAGACCCTCAGAACTCTCTTTGTGAGAGCCTGGTGAAATCATGGACATCATCTAAAAGCCTATGTTAACTCAAAGGGTTATTTTGATGACTAAGTTGGTTAATGCAAAGCCAGCACTTAAAACTGTACTTGGACATAGATGGCACTCAATAAATGTTAGCCATTATTATTAATATTAATATCAATATTTGTTTCACATGCAACTGCATATTTTAACCTAGATTGCTCCTTAATCATTGCCTGAGGGACGACGTCCATGTCATTCTTTCTTTGAGACCTGGCAAGGGATGGAATCAAGCAGCGATCTCTCGGGGATCGTGTTAAATATCCTAAAATGATTGCCAAATCCTGATAGCAGAGTCTAGGAAAATCCTAACTCAGAAGAATCTGTTGTGGAAGAGCACAGCAAAATCTGGCCGGAGATGATTTTTTTCTTAAGTTCTTATGATATTTTAGGAAAATGTGTATCAAAGCTGTCAGATACAAACCTAAATATTGAAACACGTGCCTTGCTCTTAAATATCCCAATTTACTTCCTTTCCTCTCCAAATTGGCTGGAGCAAAACAATTGCAATGGAAACACCTCGTTGCCTCCACCGTGGGTAATTCTCACTTTCGCTAAAAGCGTCTGGGAAATTAGCTAAGAAGAGAGCACAGCAGAACACGCACGGCCCCATAACGCAATCTGGGTGTACTGTCTGGTGTTCCGCCTCGCCCGGCTGGGATTAGAGCTGCCAGAGAGCCGGAGTCGGGCCTTATCTCAGTCCGGGGCGGCTCCGGGCTTCAGGGGGATGCCCACACGCATACACCGCAGCTCTGCGGAGCCGAGCGCCCCGAGACTTCCTCCGGCCCAAATCCCCACCAGGCAGCGCAGAGCAGGGCACCGCTGAGCCAGATCAGCACGGAGGTGCCTGAATAATGCATGAGAGCAGGACCCTGCCTGGCACATTTGGAACTGTGCTGGAAGCAACTGTACTCAGCAAGGTAGCAAAGAAACAAGCCCCTGGAACATGCATGCCCTGAAATGTATTCTTGCGGCGGCCGCTTGGGGGAAAGTGCAAGCAAATTAGACAACCGCCCGAAAACGAGGGCATTTTAGTGAGTCTGAGACTCCTAGTTCGTGTCAATATAAAGCAGCAATGGGCCAGGACTTAAACTTGTATCTTACTTACAAATACTACCTCTTCCTCTGGGGAGGTTGGAAGGTGGGCTGATGGTCACTGAGAAATGACCAGTGTGGTCCGGAAGCTTCTTATTTCATGCTTTGGTGTGGTTGTTTTAGTACCGTCTTGTGGCTCCTCATAGTTAAGGCTAGGTGCCACGTACAAGCTGCAGAAATTCTGCCTCTCAAGAAGAGGCTGTTTCTTGGAGGACCGGCCCCAGTGTAATTGGGTGAGGAACCCCCGTCTTTCGGCTCCAGATGTCGGCTTTAACATAGCTGCAGTCCTAGGGGTGGGATTGGATTCCGCAAATGTCTAGTTTCTAATTTGATAGTCCAGCTGCTCGTCAAGTGCAAAATAAACGAATCTTTTCAGAAGAACTGTCCACACCACCCTGGCAGAAAACCCATCCCGGGGGTCCTTGAACATCCATCTTTGGTGAATGTTCTGGTCCAACCGGGAAGGAGCAGAGCCAGGAGCACCTTCCATAGCCCTCGCTTGGCTCACAGGCCGTCCTGAGGTCAGGCCTCATGGAAGCGCCCTGCCCTCTCCAATGACCGTGATGGTCAGCTATATTGTCGCATCTTGACAGCAAAATGGGGGGCAAGTCTCTTAACTCAAAATTCTACTCCTGGCAGTTCATTCCCTGCGTCAATATTTATGGCTTAAGATATTCACCAGATTATTGTTTACCCCGTATCCTCCTCCAAACAGAATCAGCCTAATTGTCCAAAACCAGGAGATGAGTCACATAAATTACGGCACCTCTATAATTGGAATATTACGCTCTTATAGAAAAATATTAAATAAAATAGAAAAAGTGTTCACTCTGTAGTTTCGACCTAAAGATACACGTCAAAAATATCATGCTCACTTATGATCTTCAATCTGTAAGGAAAGAAATATATATATTTATCTGAGGTTATATCTGAGTGAAATGCTTATACATAATTTTAATTTTTTTCTTTTTAGCGCTTCTGCATTGCTCATATTTTCTATAGTGACATGAAAATCAATATATTGCATTTTATTTTTAAAAATTTTTTATTCTTTTTTGAGAGAGAGAGAGAGAGAAAACACAGTGAGGGAGGGGCAGAGAGAAAGGGAGATACAGAATCTGAAGCAGGCTCCAGGGTCTGAATTGTCAACACAGAGCCTGATGCGAGGCTTGAACCCATGAACTGTGAGATCATAACCTGAGCTGAAGTCAGATGCTTAACCAACTGAGCCACCCAGGTGTTCCAATGTATTGCATTTCTAACTGGAGGAAGGTGGGGAATCACTGATTTAAAAAAAAAAAAAAAGAAGAAGTCAAACCAGCTACATCTGAAAGTATTCTTCCTCCAAAGTTATCAGGTACACCGGCAAGAAAAGTGATGAGAAGTGCTTCTCCTCCTGAGAGGAGGGCTGCATGCACTCCTGCCCCCTGTATCTTACCAACTGAAAAGCCTCAAGATCGCTGGGTAGTGCATTTTAAAAAATGCCTTAGCCGGAAGCCTCTGGCTGCTTTCTAAGTCGCCACGGGGGAGGAGCGGTGGCAGCCTGGTGGGGGGAGCGTGGCTTCTGTGTGAAGTAAGATAACACATGTGCATGTCTCCATTTTCTCGTCACAATACTGGACATCCTTGGAACCAATCGCTCTGACACACACCATTGTCAACCTCCGAAAGTTCTTTATTACCATACTTAACAATCAGAGTTCCCAATTTCCCATTTGCTTAGAACATAATTCTTAAATTCCTTAATTTGTTTTCAAGGCTGGAATAAAAGGCCTTTTCATTACTGTGTCAAAGGGCAGTCTGATTGCCAAGCTCTAACTGCCACCATTCCGCCTATCAGATACAGTATAATGCAGATAATACTCTACGGAGATAATGAAGAATGGGTAGCCCATAATGAGTGTGCGGCTCTAAAGAGAGTCAAGAAATTAATTCCACTCTGAGCGTTTGGAAAATGAAGCCAGCACACAGTACAGCAGGGCAGCAGGGGAGCTAAATTCCACTATTCGGAAATGCTCACATCAGCTTATGTTTAGGATGTTTGTTAGATGTCTGTACCACTTGTGGGAGGACCAAAAATCTCTGTGAGATGACCCCCAAGTCCACATTCCAACTGTTCACGATGTTCTTTGTGAGATGCTGAGCTGTGGCAAACCTTGATCAGGTAGGGAGGACTCACTGAAAAGTCTGTACGGAGAGAGGAAGGTGGAGAAATTGATTGTTTCCCATACATTTCACAAGGTCTAGGCTAAGAGAAACCGTTAGCCTGGGCAACTTTGGTCGGTCCAGACAGCAAGTTCAGTTTCCTAGGGATGTCACTCTCAGGATCCCCGGGACAGTAGCTGATAAAATATTTACTCATTCCACAAACATTGAACAACTGAACATCCATGTTGCCGAAGATCGTGCATCATATGCTCCGAGCGATACAAGATGAGTAAGGCAAGACACCTGTTCAAGGGATAGTTCTGTCACTGGTCACTGGAATGAAGATAACATGAGTGGCACGGGTTTCAGGGGAGTAGAAATACCTTCCTCAGAGGACATCACAGAAGATTGGCTGCAGGGGTTTCTACTTGAGCTGTTTGGTTTGGTTTGGTTTGGTTTGGTTTGGTTTGGTTTGGTTTGGTTTGGTTTTTCTGAATGCACAGAACTGTGGACCATGGAGCTACTGAATTTGTTGCTTGATTTCACAGGGGTTAATCTAGTGGTGGAAGAAATACATGTATTAAATCTCCCCCGTGAACATAGCATTTTGTAGGTTCTCTGTAGGTTTTCAATGGCTAGACAAGTGATAGCCTCATAAAACTGACGTTTTTTTTTTTAATGTTTTATTTATTTCTAGGAGAGAGAGAGAGAGAGAGAGAGACAGCGTGAGCAGGGGAGGGTCAGAGAGAGAGGGAGTCACAGACTGAAACAGGCTCCAGGCTCTGAGCTGGCAGTCAGCACAGAGCCCGACGCGGGGCTCGAACCCACGAACCGCAAGATCATGACCTAAGCGAAAGTCGGACGCTTAACCGACTAAGCCACCCAGGCGCCCCAAAACTGACATTTTTTAATCACCACAGGCAGGGTGATTCCAGAGATGTTGACTCGCATTCCACCATTCTGATGGGCATACCGGCTCTGCCTTCTTTCATTTAGGAACTTGGAAGGGAAGAGTGAGGTAAAAGGGCAGAAGAATATACAGAAGAGGAAAAGGTGGTTTGGAGGAAGCTGGCAATGTGGAGGTAGGGGGGGAAGGAAGACAGATGGGTGCATGATAGGAATCTGTCCCTGATTCTTCCTTATCCACATCGATGGTTCTGGGCTCTTCCCCCTTTTGGCCCTTCACCAGCTACCAAATATGTCTCCTGGCTCTGCCTACTTCTGTCTACACTGAACACTGTTGCTAAATGAGTCTTCTTAAATCAACACTTTTCCCATTTGAGGAATAGACAGTTGTATTCAGAGCCCATGATTCCTTACTCACTCAGATACTAAACAAACCTTTTGTGAAATGCACAGCATGAACTTCCTGGTTCATTAGACCCTCTGCTCTCTGTACATTCGTAACTATTCTCTTAAATATTGACTTTTCACTCCTTAGTCCGTAACTTGCTACACAATGCCTTTTTCTAATCTACCGTCCTTACTAAACACACGATACTTGAGGGCATTTTATTCTTTTTTTATATTCTCCACATTTGCTAGAGCAGATCCTTACACATAACAAACCCTCAATAAGCGTGTGTTAATTAACTGGCTTGCTAATTAAAGAAATGAGCAATTATACAATAAACTGCTGGGTGAAATACAGGTTTTTGAAGCAATAGGGAAGAAAACTAGCAAGCTTAACATTTTTAAAAAGCCACCTATGGGGCACCTGGGTGGCTTAGTCGGTTAAGCGTCCGACTTTCGCTTCGGTCATGATCTCGCGGTTCGTGGGTTCGAGCCCCGCGTCGGGCTCTGTGCTGACTGCCAGCTCAGAGCCTGGAGCCTGTTTCAGTCTGTGACTCCCTCTCTCTCTGACCCTCCCCTGCTCACGCTGTCTCTCTCTCTCTCTCTCAGAAATAAATAAAACATTAAAAAAAAAAAATTTAAAAAGCCACCTCATTGCTACTAATTACCTGTTGCTTGAAACACTCTATTTTCACCCGAAGTCTGTGTTGATTGCCTCTCTCTGCACATGGACCATCACAATCAAATGTTTGATACATTCATAGTTTATGTATCTCTTTACTCTTTTCACACATTTTAAACAATCAAAAATAATATTGGATTTGTTTTCAGAAAGAAGATAGTGGCATATTTATCAAAAACAATATTAACCTTAGTTATTAAAATACATTTAGGGGCGCCTGGGTGGCTCTGTCGGTTAAGAGCGTCTGACTTCGGCTCAGGTCATGATCTCATGGTTCGTGGGTTCAAGCCCCACGTCGGGCTCTGTGCTGACAGCTAGCTCAGAGCCTGGAGCCTGCTTCAGATTCTGTATCTCCCTCTCTCCCTGACCCTCCCCTGCTCACACTGTCTCTGTCTCTGTCTCTCTCTCTCTCTCTCTCTCTCTCAGAAATAAGTAAAACATTAAAAGATAATAATAATAAAATAAAAAATACATTTAATCTCATACGATCATTTCTGTTACGTAGCATCACATATTGAACATGTGCTGTGAGCAGGACTTTGTGTGAGGGGTTGTGGGACATGAGGCCTGAGTCCAGTTGTCCAAAAGGAGATTAAAGGGTAGAGGTGACCAAGATGTTCATATGCAGGCTAAAAGTGCAGTGAGTAGTGCAGTGAACCCCAGAGACTGGAAAACTCAGGCAAGGTGAAGTTGGGCCAGAAACGGCTTGAGTTGGGCCAGAAAAGACCAGGCAGCAGTTCACAAAGGAGCGAAAGACAAGGCAATGACTGACGGAAGGCAGTCAGGCCTCTGTGCTGAGTTTAGAATTGTTTGATGTGATTACCTCACAGCAAAGCAGGACACACAAGTGGTTCTAAAGCAGCCATGGAAAAGTGTGTGTTCTGTGGCTCTGACCTTTAGTCAGCCATGATGACCCCTACGATCATTATCAGTTAAAATCATCCTTGAACTAACCAAGGTGACTTGTTCCCTAATCTTCCTGAGCACACCCTTTATTTGCCATCGTTACCTTGGGGCCCAAGAATGACAATTCTAAAGGGCTGCAATTGCTTTACAGACATTCTCAAATGAATTCACCCAAACTCTTGATGCAGTAGGCAGCAAATGGATGACCTGCTGACAGAACACTGTCACTGACAAATAAAGTTATCTGTCTCAGAGATTGCTCTGGTGCCAGGAGATTGGTAGAACATTCCCTTGCCATGGTAGTTAGCAATTCTTTCACTGCAACAAAATCACCGGGTGCTGGACATCCCCTTGAGGGTGACCTGTTGGTAATCTCTGAGTCCTGATGCCTCCTCCCCATCCTCCCCTCCCTCTATGCCATGCTTAGCAAACACAAATGGCTGGATTAACATTGGCAGATTGGCAGAATTAACAAATGAATGAACGATAGATGAGGGAGGAAAATAGTAGTTTACTTATTTGTGTTTCCAAAATCTGAGGGGAACGGAGATCACCTGCAAGGATGATGTATAAACACACGACATTCTGTCTAGGCTCAGGAGAGTGTGTTAGGAAGGATAGAGTGGATGAAGACCTCCACACTGTGGCCGTAACAAGCTTTGCTAAGGAGCCGCTGGTCTTTCTCTGTTCTCTGCTCTACCTTCCATTGTGCTGTTGAACAAGTAAGGCCTACAAAAGAAACTTGTGAATTTCAGTAGTCACGGCACCCTCTAAGACTTCTCCCTAGAAACCGAATTGGGGGTCTGGAGAACAGAAGAAAGTGAGTTCGTGTTGTTTTGGAGTGAGCAGGAGATTCATAAAACCAGAGCAAAGCTTGTACACAGTGACCATGGGTGTGTGGCCTGGACATAGATATCATTTCAACAGTGATCTTTGTAGCTTTCTGTCTGAAAGGAGAGAAGCAAATGAAAAAAAAAAAAAAAGGAGAGATTAAAAAAAAGTGCTTTGATGGATCATTTTACGTGTTTTGTCTTTACCAGTGATTGAGTGCTCTTCAACCCCTTGTTTTATTTTCAATATTTTTCTAAATTTCTACCTGGACTCCTTTGGCAGGATTTAAACAAATCAACGGCACATACATGAGAATATGTCTGACGAAAGCAATACTGAAATGCTAGGGGACCACCCCTTTCTGGAACCATGAGATGGGACAGCTATGTACTCCGTCAATGGAAATGTCCTAGTAGTGCATTTTTGCATCTCGATGTCAGAGTTTTGTTTACAGATTGATCTGTTACCTATTTGGCTGGCGGAACTTGCAGACATTTGGGACCTATTTTATTCATGTAAACCTCATCATACAACCTGGCTAGTCATTGTTACCTGCGGTGTTAAAATGAATACAGTTAAATTTGAAACCAAAAGCCAAGTCAGTTTCAGTCAGCTTTGAGACCTTGTAAATTTCCAGTGGAATGAAGGCCCCAGGAATTCTATGGCTAGTTTTCCCAAGTGAGACAAAAGCCACTAAAATTTCAGGAGCAGGTTCCAATTAAACCTTTATGTCACAAACCATTATAATTCTTGGTCATAAAATACTCCAGCTCCCATGATAATTTTAAAAATCTGTATTGTTTCTGACTCTGAGACACATGAATAAGGTTAAGAATTATCAACTGATGCCCATCATGCTTTTTCCTTAAATCTTTTTTTGTGTGTGTGTTTCCTGTTTTGCCTAATTAACAGGAAAATTATAAATTTTCCATTTGTGGTCTTCTTTGACCCACGACAAAGATCTGTCCGATTTAGATTCTTCCATCTTGATATGTTTGGCATCCTTAATGAGTTATGTCACTATCATCATTATTGGGTTTCTATATTTATTATGCAATTGTCTCGTGAAATGAAAATCAGTCTTTGCTTCTAAAATGGAAACATAACAAGTCCCGAGATAGAACCAAAGCAGGATTAGATAATGACATGTCCTACAACATTCAACCAAAGTAATACCCACTCTGAACAAAACTTTGCCATCAACATTTCCGTGTGGAGCCCGGAAGCTGTATCAAGTTGTTTTCTGCGCTACCTACTGACCTTTCAGGAAATTTTCTCCCACTGATGGAATTGTCATTCTGTCACAGCGAAAGACAACAGAGTAACGTAAAATAGTGATTGGCAACACCAAGGCCTCAGGCTGGCCCCTCTGTGGTTGTGTGCGTACATTTCTCTTTCTGATTTAAGGAGAAGCTTGCATTCCTTAAGATAGTGTAGTTTCATTAGCACATTTCAAAACTGTCTGGCTAGACATTCAAAGTAACTGAATATAGTAAAAAAAGGTTTTAAATATTATAGTTCATCTATTCCTATTTGTTTTTTATTTAATTATTTTAATATTTATTTATTTTTGAGAGTGAGAGAGAGAGCAGGGGAAGGGCAGAGAGAGAGGGAGACACAGAATCTGTAGCAAGCTTCAGGCTCTGAGCTGTCAGCGCACAGCCCGACACGGGGCTCGAACTCATGAACCACGAGATCATGACCTGAGCTGAAGCCTGATGCTTAACCGACTGAGCCACCCGGTCACCGCATTGACTGCTTTTTAAAAGCAACACCAAAAGCACTGCACCCCCAAAGCCCTTATGTCTGTCATTGCTTTTACTGGATATTAAAATTTTAAAAATGTATGCTGGGTATAAAAATTAAAAAAAAAAAAAATCCAGGTTAGCTTTTCCCAGGGAAGCCCGGTTTTCCTTTACGAGCTCTCCAGGACCATCCGTCTGCTCAGGGGCAGATCTGAGTGTCACTCCTGGTCTGAATGAGTGAGGCCCATTCTCCTGGGAGGCTGCTCAAACCATGAGAAGGGTTTTCCTCATTTTAATCAATATTTACTTTCCTGTAATGCTTTGTGTTGTGTCTTCACCTGTCTTCTTTTCTAATTCTCTTCTTACTTCTCTACACTTCTCTTGCCCCTTTAAGCCAGAAGCACCCTGATCTTTACTGGATCACTCTGAAGCTCACCGTTTAAAAATATGTTTCTTCTAATGTTCCATTTGATGCCAGTAGAGAAGACTTGTGCTTATAATAACCACAGTACCTGCAACTAATAAGCATTCAAGGGTCCTGGGTGGCTCAGTCAGTTGAGCATCCAACTGCGGCTCAGGTCATGATCTCACGGTTTGTGGGTTCAAGCCCCACATTGGGTTCTGTGCTGACAGCTCATAGCCTGGATCTTGCTTCAGATTCTGTGTCTCCCTCTCTCTTTGCTCCTCCTGTGCTCGTGCTCTGTCTCTCTCTCTCTGTCTCAAAAATAACATTTAAAAATATTTAAAAATAGGCATTCAATAAGTATTAATTATATTTTTGTTTTTAAAATATCAATATAATACACAGAAAAGCACAGAAGTGTTAAAATCAATAGGCCTAGACTCCATTGCAGTTCAAGTATTAATTCGTTCTAGGATCTTGGTCTGTATTTTCACCTTGCTTGGTCTTTATGGTCTCAACTTTAAGGAAAAAAAGTTATGATAATGAAACTTTTATGAAATTGTGCTGAAGATTATCTGCGCTAGTATCATAAATCACCTGTCATAGCTCTGAGTACGCAGTAGGTGTTCAATAAATATCAGGCTCCGCATACAACATATCGTCCCCCAACCCCACCTACCTTGCAATCCAGAATAGCAGTGTAAACAGGCAAGACTAAGGAGCCTTGGCTCCCGGCTTTGCCCATTTTAGTCCCACAACCTTGGACAAATCACTTTGCCTCCTTGCACTTTTCCCTATCAAATAGTCTTACATCTGCTACAAAGGTTTGTTGTGAGGATCAAATAAGACTTTGGTTGCGGAATAACTTCAAAAACCCTTGGTGTGTTTTCTTAATATAAGATATTGTTGCTTTCGGCAGTAATTTATCAGTGAAGAAATCACTTAATGAATGAATGACCTATTCCCCTCCATCGCATCCCTCCCCACACCGAGCAGGGAGGAAACACCCAACAAATGGTATTGAAAACCAGTCCGTGCGTGTTTATGGAAATAGGCGCACACGGGAACATTGACCTGATAGGTGCAAATCCCGGCAGCCACTCTCGCATGAACATTTGGCAGAAGAGCCAGTTGACTCAGTGCTGATATAAACACAAGGGAGGTTCAGAATCCCAGAGCTGTGGTTGTCAACGACTGACGGAAGCTCTTCCCTCTGATTTCTTCCAGGAATTTCTATTACATCACCATGTTACGGGATCCAGTGTCGCGTTACCTGAGCGAGTGGAAACACGTCCAGAGAGGAGCCACTTGGAAAACCTCCCTCCACATGTGTGATGGGAGAAGCCCCACCCCCGACGAGCTGCCTACCTGCTACCCCGGCGACGACTGGTCTGGGGTCAGCTTGCGGGAGTTCATGGACTGCACCTACAACCTGGCCAACAACCGCCAGGTGCGCATGCTGGCCGACCTGAGCCTGGTGGGCTGCTACAACTTGACTTTCATGAACGAGAGTGAGAGAAACACCATCCTGTTGCAGAGCGCGAAAAACAACCTGAAGAACATGGCCTTCTTTGGCCTCACGGAATTCCAGAGGAAGACTCAGTTCCTCTTTGAGAGGACATTCAACCTCAAGTTTATCTCCCCCTTCACGCAGTTCAACATCACGCGGGCTTCCAACGTGGACATCAACGAGGGCGCCCGCCAGCGCATCGAGGAGCTCAACTTCCTGGACATGCAGCTGTACGAGTACGCGAAGGATCTCTTCCAGCAGCGCTACCACCACACCAAGCAGTTAGAGCACCAGAGGGACCGGCAAAAGAGGCGGGAGGGGCGCAGGCTGCAGCGGGGGCACAGGGGCCACCAGTGGCCCAAAGAGGATGGGAACGCAGAGGGCGCGGTCACCGAGGACTACAACAGCCAGGTGGTGAGATGGTGACCCGCTGCGCTCTCCTCCCCCAGGAGGGGAGGGGATGAGCAGGCGCGCTGACCTTCCGTGGCATCGATTACCTTGGAGAAGGAAGGGCCATTTTGTTTGGAGGCCACCTGGCTGTATGTGGCTTGATTTGGACACCTGCTTCTTCTTTGTCTTCATCCTTCCCCAGCCGGAGATGATCTGTCTTCTTCTTCTTTTTCTCCCCTGACATTTTCCAATCCATGATATTAAGTAGGGTAGGAAGGCATCCAACTTAGATGTCCTTAGAAGGTCAAGGAGAGAAGCACCAGAAAGAAACAGGTCTTGGAAATATCCTTTGCAGCACCATGGGAACCCACAGAGGCACACATGAAAAGCCAAATTATGGCTTGGATGTTCTGCTGAAACTGCTCTGTTTCACGCGGCCTCTGTAATGGAAATACCGGTCTGTCTAGAGAGAAAGAGAAAGAAAGAAGTCCCTTTCCGCCCTTAGATGAGGTTTTAGCCAACCCTCACTTAGCCAACGGCTCTCATCTTGAACCCTGTGTGAATGTGGTTTAAATCATAAGTAGTGCTGTTTTGTTGTTGCAGCTGTTTTTAAACGAAATCACCCTACTAGTGACCATCACTAGAAGCTCACACCCCGCAAAGTCCCTGCATCTCAGCTCGGAGACATGCTGCCCCTCCTGTCCTTTAGGGAATGGCCAGTGGAATCAGGACAGTCATGTCTCAGGACAGGCCCCCAAGAAATGAACATTGGTAGGGGCATTTAAGAGAAAATGTGCTTATTAACAATGCCTAAAGAGGTTACACTACCGATTTTATTTTCATTCGGAAAGAATTGACTAATAAATTAAGGTTGGGGGAAGCGGGAAGGAAACTCTATGTCTAACATTTCCAAGCAGGCTACAGAACTTTGAGAGTTTTTTTTTTTTTTCAGAAGTATTTCCGTTTTACCACTTTGGAGCAGTCAGATTCTTTGATATGCTACTGCCAAGTTTGAAATTCTGCTAGCTGAGAGGCAAAGATGTTTAAAAAGAATCTGGCCCAAAGATTAGGAGCTTAGCTAGCCCAGATGCAAAAGATCTTCAGGGTCACTAAATAAATGACAACGGATTTATGCCCAGAGACATGGAACTCAATGGGCCCAGGAGTTTAGACAGACTCTACCTCCCAACATCTTGACTGTCTCCAGCCTGGTAAATTTCTTCCCCCCATATGATCTTCTCCAGTTGTTAGACTGTAGCCATACCTGGCAGCTTGGTCTGGAGTGTCTGAGGCAGGATGTGAAAATGGGCTGTATTGCCAATTGCTTCTTGTTTGCAATTCTTCCTGATCACAACTACAGTAACACAACGTTTGTCGAATAATAAAGGGAGAAGTGTGGAAAAAGGAATAGAAAGCTCTTGCCTGGCATTCAGGAGCAGGATCAGAGTGGGTCAAGAGTTTCACAACACTGATCTGATCAATCCTATCAAGGAGCTCAGGGCAAATGAGTGAAACCCCTAAATCAGATTGAAAAGCCTATTTCATTGATATCTAACATGTTTGATGTTTAAGCCAGCTTTACGTAAGCCACATCTCAGCCTCCAGAATACTCTCTCTGGGGTTGAGAGTCGATCAACCCATGGCATTCATGGCATGCCTGTGTACACAGAGGGGAGCCCAGTGTCTCCATCAAAGAGAGATTTGGAGAAGCAGCTTTGATTCTTCTCTCACTACCCTTGGCTTCATCTGCCACGTGAGGGAAGTATTGTTAGGGGACTCCCTTGTGTCCATTACAGTGGGAGGCCCTTTTCATACTTTAAATCTATTCACAACAATGTAGATACTATTAGGCCCAATTACATAGATAGGAAAAGTGAAACCCACAGACAATAACTGGCTTCCTCATGGGCTGTATGCTAGATCTGGTGGACGGCAAAGTGCAAGCGCTTTTTACTCCATCATGTTTTCCAGGGGGATAAAAGATTCCTGCCAATCATGCAAGAAGCCAGCTATTGAAGGCCCAGAAGGATTTGTCTCTAACCCACGCGTGTGGCATAACTGTGCCAGCCCCGAGCCGGCCGTGACCCAGAGCCATGCCACCTTGGGTGAGCCCGACCTCTCCACATCCCTGACCTGCCAACAAGCTGAGAGATTGATGACTTTTTAGGCCATGATACTTTTTGAGACATGTATAAGTTCAAGAGACCAAGTAAATATTGCTTGTTAGTTGGTAGAAATTAGACTCACAAAATCGTAATATTTCTCTTCCCCATGATTTGTTCCTGAGGTAGAGAGTGAAGAAGATTGCAGCTACAGTTAATGAGTAGCTCTCTCTCTCTGTCTTCACATTTCGATGTTAGGATCTAATGTTCTGCCTAGAATGGCAGAGCTGCAAATTATCTTTCTGTTTGCTGCTGTGACACACACACACGCACACACACACACACACTAACAATCCAGTGTTTTGTCATGTGGAAAATCAAAACAAGTTAGAGAGCATTCGGATTGTTTCTTTTAAACTCCCTTTAAATTTTTGGCAGGGAATTCATGCATAGCTCAGACTTGGAGGCAGCCTCTGCTAACTTCACACTGCTCCTTAGGCATCTCGGGATTTATATCAAAAGGCTCTTTGCCGCTGAAGGCGCGAGGTGTGGTGCTCCACTTGAGGCCAGATATCAGGATGTTCAGAGGAGAAGCCATCTCTTTGTGTTGGCCCGAGGCCAGTGCTGAGCAAATTAAAAAGACCGACACAGGCTTCCTCCCTCATATCATTTCATTCGAAAGCAGCACGCTTGTCATATCCCTGGGGTCCTATGTTGATAGAAATGAAGAGGTAGGGACACAGTTTGTTCTCCAAAAATTGACTGCATACCTACATGCTGAGAGAAGCGCAGAGAAGGAATGCCAGTGGAAGACATCTGGATCTTGGGATCCGCAGGGAGTCAGAAGCTTTAAGATCCAAAACCAAATCAATACCAGGTACATTGGTGTTAAAAGCCCAAGCGGAGGGGGAGAAAATCCCCCAGGGGCTTCCACATTCTGTTGACTCCTACAACACCCAGGTAGATGTTCCTTCCCTTCTCTTGGCAAGGAGAGCCCCGGATTGGGATGGGTGTCCCTTGTGTGCCTGTTTATGTGTGTGTGTTTAAATTATCATCAAGGACTAAGGTATATACTGTCTTTTCTGTCTTTTTTTTCATTTTTGGCAGCCTGCTCTTGGTAACCAGACAAAACCTGCCCTGAGAATTATTTGGATACTCCTTCTAATAACTAATAACATTAGCAGTCAGTGTTGGGCAACAGCTAAGGATACCATGTGTGCTATTAAAGAGTTATAAGACTGTGTTTCTTATCATCTAAAGGAGGTAACTTTGTCATCGTTTAATCAAGGGTTTGAAATATGAGGACTTGTTCAAGTCTGAGTAGAGGTAGTATTTATACAGGGAAGAAAGTCTACCAGAGGTAGACCTGCCAAGGAGATGAGCATAGATCATTTAAAAAAAAAAGTCCATAGGATAGGATTCCCATTTGGCCAGTTTAACAGAGAAACTGAAAAAATAATGACTTCAATGAGATCAGAGCTGTTGTCCTCTCATTTAAAAGACAAACTGGTTGGGTAGCTCTGGTGAGTTACAGAAGCCCAGGCCCCCTCTTTGTTGCTCTTTCATACTAACCCTTGCCTTCTATCTCATGGTGCAAGGTGACTGCTGCAGCTCCTGCCATCTTGTTTGTATTCCAGACAGCCGAGAGGACATGGAAGGAAGTTGCAAATATCACTTCCACTCACATCTCATGGGCTAGAACCTAGCCATTAGCTACAAGTAAACACAAAGGAGGCCAGGAAATGTCTTCATTATCAGTTGCCATATGCCTTGACAAACAGGGGGGATTCTATTATTAAAGAGGTAATGTGAAAATTAATACTGATAAAATTATCAGTCTCTGCTACAAAGGGGAATTGAAAACTATTTTGAGTGCTTTTCAGAGTTCTCTATTCCATCATATGTTTTGCTAAGGATAAGATTAAAATTCATAACTTTGTATAGCATTTACTACTTTCCTAACATTTGTACACTCAGTATCCCATTTGCTCTCCACTACTTTCTTGTATGTTAGCTACAGAAGCCCTCTATTCATCATCCCATCTGATAGTTTCACGTGAGGATTGAGAGACACTAAAAGATTTCTCAATTCTAGTTTATTAACAAGAAAGTTGTTTAGAGCCCCAGTCTTGACTTCATAGCCTTTGCTACTACTTTGTGCTGTTCAGCATCAGTATCAGGATTAGGAATTGCAAGAATATGAAATCTACGTCTTTATCGATTTATATATTTCCTTGCCTTCATATAGTACTACTGACTTGCAAGATGCCAAGGAAACTGGTAGAGTTGGCTCACAACCCCTGCCTCCAGTGAGGAATCATCTTATTAGCAGTGAAATGTCCAAGAGATGTACAGTGTTTCAGGGGAGATTGAGAAGTACCGACGTTCAAACACCTCATGCTGGCTGTTCACCCCAGCCAATGCAAAACCCGATTCAAGATGAAGGCGAAGGAATATGCTCACAACTCCTTAGGGAGGCTCAGTGTTAGAAATATTGGGAATCAGTAACAGGCTGAATAGTTAGGTGTGAGGGATGATCAATAGAACCCCTGCTCAAAAAATCTCCCTTCCTCACTGTGTCTTCCCCAGGTCTCTGGAATTTTATCAGCAACTTATTGCTTTGGTTCTTAAAGGTTATATTTGGTGTTAAATGAGTCCCCTTGCACATTTGCCAGAGAGAGGAAATGCTTTAAGCTGTCATCGGCTAACATCTTCACACAGAGTTGATCGTCTTCCTCTCTAACCATGACCTCTAGGTGAGAAGAAAGTCCTCTATAATGGGATCATGCAGGGGTGGGGCTTACGAAGAGTAGGAGTAACTATACAGGAGGATAGGGCTCCTGAAAGGGAAGCAGGCTTTCAAAAGTGAGAAGAATGGGAATTACATACGTGCCAGGAAATAATTGAAAAATGACATACGGTTTCTGTCCTCAAGAACAAGGGCAGAAGAGATGACAAGGACCTGCGGCTCATGAAACGGGACCAGAGCATTGGCAGGACTGAGGGCTGAATGAGTTGGGAGGGTTGGATCAAAGGGAAAGCTGGGTTGGACTTAGGCAAAGGATACCCCAATCTGTTCATAGCTGTGTCCCCAAGGCTTTCCTTGCCCATAGTTATTGTGTCTCCACTAGTCATCAGAACTCCAACGGAAAGTCTCCCGGCTGGGTATCAGGGCTGCTGAGCCTGATGACCCCACCCAGTGCCATCGCCTCTGGGGGGCATGCAGAGAGACGTTCCTTCCCCAAGGCACCCTCCTTCTCCCCCTCCTCCACCCTGCATAGGACATAACCCTGCTATTCTCCTCCCACATTCACCTGGACACACCCAGACTAATTCCCTAAAACTTTGAATCAGCCCTTCTGGGCAAGTGGGCGAGTTCCCAGACCCGTGCGTTTTGCAGCGTCACGGATGGGACGCACGTGGACCCATCCGCACCTCACACTGAGAGAACCAACCTGACTTGCAGAAGTGCTGAGCTTTCCAGAGGACTGGCCTTGCTCTAACACCAGCAACATCTGCAAGACAACAGCCCCGGAACTTTCAGGCAAGGACTTGAGGTAACCTAACCAAACTCCGGATGTTTCTGAAGACTGCGTTCTAAGCTGTCTATGGAAAAGGCTGTACCTGTCCTTCTTTGACGCATTAAAGGGAGCCTCTGCGCGGTACGTGCTCTGCTGCACCAGGGAAACTCACCAAAGGGCCAGATGTCAGTGCTGAAAGACCTCAGTTCCTGCCGGGGAGAACCGCGTTCCACGGAAGCAGAGTTTGTGTGATTTAGTTATTGTCACAGTTGCCCTCCACCAAGCCACCATTCCTTTTGTTTGTAATCATGTGTCCATCTTTTCTCTCCTTTTTTTCTCCTTTTGTCCCCCAGAGGTGCTTTCTGGGTTTTGGTTGCATTATTTTTCATTTAATGTATCACAGATGAACAATGTTGGAAAGAAAAATCTAGACTTTTCTCTGGTGCCCCATTTTAGACGTAAAGATAGTGATCCAGTAGATAGTAAATTATTTCACCTAAGAGATATTTCCTTTCGTTTCTGTGCAATAATATGTATGAACTCGGGTACTAGGAGATTGTATTGTGACATTATCAACCCTTATTGCTATTTAAAACATGATAGTTTGTAGAACTGAGGATCTCCGTTGATGTGAAGCACAATTTAATGAATAAGTTAACATATTAAACTGTTGTGATGTCAAGAACAATCGTTTTCCCCTGTGATTTTGTTAGACATTTTTGCAAAACGAGAAAAGTTGGTCAAATACTTTAAGGGATTTATGGAAATCGAATGCATGGGATCGGCTTTGTCAAACTCTAAAGAATCCATGCTTTGGATACAAATGTGGCTATTGGATGTGAAGCTTAAGAAGCATAAGAGACAAAGAAAATATAGATTGAAACAATTTAAAATCTCTGAGGCCAGGGAGGATTTCACAGGCTCTCAAACACATAAGCTTCTAGAAGCGTCATTTTCAGTGGCTCCTGTTCTTTGCCCACCCGGACACATTGAAATTCACTGTGAGCCCCGGAAAAGCAGCCCGGGGAGGAAGGGTGAGGGAAGGAGTTTGGAACCGAAAAGAAAAGAGAAAAGGAAGGAAAAGGTGGGGGGGGCGAGGGAGGGAAAATGGAGGAAGAAAAATACAACAACAAAGGCAGCTGATGTGGGTTTCCCCACAATTTCAAAGTGTACTCTTTGTCCACGCTGATTTCTTTAATAAATAACTACCTCCTATAACAAAAGCAAAGAAAGAAGAATATTAACTTCTAGTGGAGAAAAGTCCCTTCATTCAAAAAACCCCCGGAATGGTGCATTTTATCATTTTCTTTTTATTCTTTAGAAGTAGGATTTGTGGATTCCTTCCTTGTTTACGGGTGCGTGGGATTTAAAGCCTCAGAGAAATGTTATATGACTGTGTCCCTCTAAATAGCGGGAATCATAGGCAAAGTCACTTTTACTCTAGAACAATTGGCTCGGCCATAGGAGAGGCTCTAAAAGACAATTGAAGTTAAATATAAACAAATGTGCAGGTGTGTGCATGCAGGCGTTTCCCTCACCACCACCACATACACACACACAGACATGCATAGACATTTTGTGGGCTTCTGTCTTCCAGGAAAAAAAATACAAACAAGTGCAGAGAAGAACTAAGAAACACTCAAGACTTAACTTCTTTCCCCTATTCACCATGAAAATACTGTTCATGACCAGACTGAAAGAAGTGTCAAAAATTTTACGGTAAATCTGTTCTCAATATAGTAAGGTTTCCCTTTCACAAGGTCAGTTTTCATATAAAAATAAATTTGAAAATTAATAGAATCTAATTCAGCATAATTATTTCTTTATTTTATATATTATGTTAATTTTTTATTACAACATACTATGTGATCTTAGATCATTTGAAAAATGAGAGAAAAATTGCATACATAATAGAGCCAAATCTTGATATTATTTTGACCTATTTACTTTCATTTTTTTATGTATTAGCAATCAGAGTAAGATTTTAAATAACAGATGTCTTAGGGAATTCAAACCATACAATCTATATAATGTAAATACATACATTAACCTCTTACTGCCCACTCTTACTGCTATAACTTTAATAGCTGCTTGTAATTCTACCATTCCCATATTTGGGGGCATTCTTGTTATAGCTAACACTGAAATGAATATATGTATATAGAAGTAGCATCTGTGTGTCTTTGTACACGTGTTGGACAGAGGACAGTGGACTGCTTGACTGGCTCTCCTCCACAACTGAGAAAGGAAACATATTCAAGATTGTCAAAATAACATACATGCAGTTAAATGAGATGTGGGGGAAAAAATGAAATTCGTATACTCAAAGAAAATTTTATGTATCTCTCCGGAACCACCTTCCTGGCCCAGGATGGAAGCACACATTCCTGCAGGATGCTGGGAGAGTGCTGCTGGCTGACAGCTCTCATCTGGGTCTGTCTGGAGCACCTGTCACTTCCAAGTTTATGTCACCTTTAAGAGGCCAGGCCATTCTAATGATGTGGCTGTGGAGGCAAAGGCCAGCTCTTTTAACTGGTGACTTCTCAGCTCCAAAGCACACGCTTTGGAGGGTCAGCTGAGGATTTCATTGTAAGGCGCCTCAATTCACTTCCTGCCTCTGCCCCTCCTGGGGCCCCAACTCCCTGGACCGGTTGCTCCCAGTGAACCCTCTGCACACACACCTCCACCACAGACTCCTCTCTAGGGACCCGACTTGCCCGCAGTCTGGCTTCCAGGGCTGAGTTTCTGTTTCTTTCTAGCTCCCATCCTGTCTCTGGAGCTCAGCTATGTTTTGAAAAATTATTTTGGCATATTTTGTCCAACATTTCCACTTGTTTATGGTTGAAAGAGGAATCCGTGTTAGCTCAGTCTGACAAGTTTCTAGAAACAAGTCTGCTCTTAAATTTGTAAATCTCCTTCGATTCTCTATTTCCATCGCTTGTTCATTACTGGCCGCTTCGTCATGTTCTCTTTTGAAACTCCAGATTTTCACGGTTAACTTTCACTCCCTTTCTGCTTTGGGGGGTTTCCCCTCTGCTCTTCCCTCCCATAAACCTCTCTGTTAATATTCATTCCCTTTAACAGGATTTTTCTTTTCCTATTTATGCTTATGTTTTACTTTATCGTCCCACTTCTTAATTTTCATTTTCAAATATTAGTCTTACATTTATGCATGTATTTTTTATCTTAACTTTTTATAGTGTTTTTCATTGGTCTGATTTCTTATGTTTTATTTTTATTTTATTAATGTTTTATTTATTTTTGAGAGAGTGCAAGCAGGGGAGAGACAGACACAGAGGGGGACAGAGGATCAGAAGTAGACTCTGCACTAACAACAGTGAGCCTGATGCAGGGCTCGAACTCATGAATGGAGAGATCATGACCTGAGCTGAAATCAGACGCCCAACCACTGAGCCACCTAGGTGCCCCTTATGGTTTATTTTAAATCTCACCAATTTCTTCTATCTCAATGCTTCACCTTTCATTTTTGTTGACATTTTGTTGACAGTTCACCCTTACTCGCTTTTCTATGAAAGCTTATTTCAGTATGTCATTATTGGTTGTAATTGTCTCTTTACTTTGAAACAAATTTGTTTATTCCTACTATCTTTGACCAACATGTTGTGTTCAGATAAAAATGCCTGCACAGTGTCTGCTTCTAAACTCTACTGAGGTTCCTTTGAGGATTTATAAGTGGTCAGGTTTTATAAAAATTTCAAGGATACCTGAAAAGGGAATGTATTACATTATCAAATTACACACACACACACACACACACACACACACAAAAATATATATGCATGTATATGTGTGTATATATACATGTATTACAAGTTAAATGATTATATACCAGGGTGTATATATGTATATATATAAATTATGTATAATTTATGTATATATTTATATTATATAGAAATATGTCTACTGTATATGTGTGCGTGTGTGTGTGTATTTTGTTTTTATCAATGACAGTGCATACCAAACTCTCCCACTATACCTGTGTATCATTTCATACCAGTTTCTAGCTTGTATAGTTTGGTGATTTGTTATTTAGTATTTATGACTTCCACATTCTTTATTGATGAGGCTACCATTTTCAATATAAAATGACCCCCTTTTGTATCATTTGATCCTTTCTGCCTTCAACTTCCATGTTAATATTGTTTTCAACTTTTTATCATTTATAATTAACATGTAGTTTAACTTTTCTTCACATAATTTGAGTCATAGTCTTTTTGTTTGAAAATGGTTAAAATTTATGGATTATTGTCTTCAATTATTTTATGATTTCTACTACTTATGCTTCTTTTGTGTTTTGTTTTCTGTGTTTTGAGAAGCTACGATTTCTTTGGAATCAGTGGTAAGAATACAATCATATTTGTTTTGCTTTCCTGTGTATTTTGAAGATGTTCACACTGATATAAATGCAAGCATTTATCAGTTTCCCCCATCATATTTCCAAGTGTTTACTTTAATACAGGAAGTAACAGCCATGGATTAGAAATAATCTGAAAGTTTAGATTCATATTGTCATTGCTGTTGCCATATCATCGTTATAGCTAGCATTATAATTATATCAAAAGGAGATGGGAGAGTAAAAATTAGGCAAACTTACCTTTATCCTAATCTGGAAATACTGAGTTACTTTCAAAACCAAAGTCTTCACACTTCTGGGTAAGGCTTGCATGTATCTGATCATTTAAATTATTGAAACAGTTGTTGCTTGTGAAATAAGAAGCCATGACCATAAAGAGGAAATTAGGACCTCACAAACTGGTGTTTGAAAGCCATAGGGGCAGCTAGCTTTCAGAATGTCATCAGTTCCTGCGAATAATATGTTTGTTCAGAGAAAGAAGAAATTAAAGGAGTGAAAATTTTATCAGGACTCTAGAAATGCAATTGTCCTCAAGTTTAATTTATGACTAACTAAACCCATCCTAATATACATAAAAGGGCGAATTAAATGAGCTGTAGTAGGGAGCAGGGATTTATTTATTTTAATTTTATAATATAATTTAGGGGCCCCTGGGGGGCTTGTCGGTTGAACCACAGACTTTTTTCAACTCAGGGCATGATCTCCCAGTTCGTAAGTTTGAGTCCCACATCGGTCTCTCTGCTGTCAGCACAGAGCCCACTTTAGATCCTCTGTGCCCCCCTGCCCCTCCCCTGCTTGTTCTCTCTCTCTCAAAACAAATAAATAAACTTTAGAAAAGAATATAATTTAAAATATTTCTGAGTAAAACCATTGGCAATCTTAATATCAAGGTAACAGTTATTGCATAAAGAACTATTTTCTCAGAAGGAAAGGTAGTGCCTTCACAGATCCACGCGGCTCACTTTATCTGGGGCACAGCCAGGTGCTAAAGCCCTCCCCCCTCGTCTCTGTACCTACAGGTGCTGGATGACAAGAAGTCATTAAGTCTTTGCAAATCAGGGCATCACTCCCGGAGCTCTGCGAGGAAGTCTGCCAGTTAAGTTCCAAATGGAAGCATATATATTACTGTTCGAAGAAGTCACTGCTGACAGTATTCCCATGTTCAGCTGCAAGTCACGGCCAGTAATTACACACACACACACATACACACACACACCGTACTGCTCCCCATGTGGGAGGTAGACCAGCACTCCATGTAGGAAGCTCGGTCACGGCTGAAGAGCCAGAATCTCCATCTGATGTCATCAGCTTCCTTGCTCTCTAGGGGAGAAAGCCATCCCTAGATGACATTCTGTACTTCAGAAAACGTGCATGATACATTCTGCATCACGCTATGATGTTGCACATCTTGGTGTTGGTCATTACCAATTTTATTCAAAGTCATCAGAGCAAGGTTTTAAGAATTTTCAACAGCCCCAAAATTCAGATTAGTTACTTTTTGTCCACCTTAATAATTTCTGTGATTGGGAGGAAGGTCAGTAGAGACTCCACAATATCTTTACCGCCTTCTCAATCTACAGACTGATGACCATTTAGCTCTTTTCAATGTCTCTCCTCTACCTTTTTTTTATTATTCTTTTGTATTTCTGTTTTAAGAAATGTTCACTAAGCTTTCTAAGAGCCAGGCATGGTGCTAGATGCTAATGTTAAAAGAGTAGGGCCCATCTGATGTCTTCGGCAATCTCTATAGCACTCACAGGCCAAGTGACAGGTGTGCTGGAAAAGGCTCTACGCTTGCCCCGAGTCGGACCTCAGAAAACCTCTCCGCTCTCCACCATCTAGAGCTGCACACTCCACCTTTCTTACCCTGTGTTGTACACAGTTTATTCTAGATCAGCATCTTTCTCTGTTCTCAGACACTGTCAGGCTGGACAGTCTTCCCTCCTGCCCTAACCCACAGCCACAGACCAGCTCTACCTCGTTCCATGCTCAGCTCAGCACCCCGGCATCCAGCCCACACACAGGCCTGGGTTTTGGGCTGCCCAGGATTGGAGGGCAGGGGCATCCTTGGCTCCCTTTCATCCTGTAACTTAGATATAAGACCTTGAGGACCAGGCACAAGCTTCTGCACATTCATCATTATTTAATAGCACTGACACAGGCACATAGTAAATAGTATATATTTGATGAATGAATTAGTAGGTGAAAAAAATCAATGAGAGAGTGAATCCAACTTGACCTCTTGGGCAAGAGAAGCGAATCCCAGAGTGACCACAATGGCCCATGTTCTGACCAGTCCAAAATAGAGTGTTCTCTAGATCCCTGTCTTTGGTGAACTAATAACCACCTGCACCCAAATGTCTTCTACTCACCCCTCAATTCAACATGCATAAAATGAAATCAATTTGCTTCTTTTCTATCTGAAATAGTCTCTTTGTTTCCTTCTGTTCTGCCTTACCACCACTCAGTCATGAACTGTGCAGCTTACAGGGATCACTTGAAGCAGAACGCCGGCTCACCCCTGACTCTTCTTACCATTCCAGGCGACTCTGCCTCCAGCACCCCTCCCTACTCTCCATTTCCACAACCACAGCCTGTAGACCTTCCTTGGTCTCATCCAGTCTGCCAGTAGGAGCTTCTTATACCCATTATAACCTTCACAGAAACACTCTGAGGCATTATAACTTTTTTTTTCTAAGTAAGAAGTTGAGTTATTAGAGAAAGTAAATAATAACCACCTAATGGATACATAGTTGATAAATATTGGAACTAGGATTTGAGATCAGCTTTGCTTCCACCCAAAACTCACATTCTACTATGAAATGATTATTCTCTCAGCCTTCAAACACTTTCTTCTCCTTATTCAAAGACCCAGTCATGTCACTTCCAAGTTCAACCTTCCCAACCATAATCCATTGACCTTAGGACAGAGTAAGCATGGCATTTCGGGCCCGCCAGCCTCTCCCCACCACACTCACACTCTCCCATGTCATCTTGCTCTTTACTAAATCTTCTAGTTACACAGAATTTTGAAGAATTCTACCAAATGGCCTGGGGGAGAAGGGGAGGAATACCTTAAGGGGATCATTGGGTGGGTACGGATGGAGTTAATTAAGAATATAAGGGAAGACGTCAAAGAACAGCCAAGACCTACACATTTTTCAGGTGCAGGGACTTAAATAGCAAGATAACCATCTTGTCGGAGTCGACAACTATTGTGTGACCCCCAACACAGAAGGCAGAGCAAAACCTGAAATTCTCTAGTGAAAGAATTCTTTGATGAGCTCTATGCTCTAAAATGACAATAGTTGAGAAGACTGAGGTACCATCACAACAGAGAAGCCATGAGTTACCCACAGGGGACCACGACCAGAGGAATGTCTCTGACTCTCTTTAATGAAAAGTGCCTGCGCACTTGTCTTCAGTCATAACAAGGAGGGGACCACTGGGGACCTCTTCTATGGCTTAGCCAGTCTTTGGAGGATAGACCCTAAATACATATTAGCAATCTAAATAATAATAATAAAGGCAATCTGCCAAATTAATGAAGTCAGTAACAAAGAAGAAGGGATATAATTACATTTAGTATAATTTTAATATTATATAATAAATATAATTATTACATTATATTATAAATTATAAGAATTTAAATCTATGAAGACATAATCCTAGCTGAACATATGGTTTACAAAACTATTTGTATTTTCCATGAAACAGCTATCTTTGGATTCTTTGGCCCAAATGAATGGGAGTTCATCAGGAAGCAATACCTTTTAGTTTGAGTTTGGCTTTTTAGTTTGTTTTCCTGCCTAAAGACTCACACTCTTGTTAGCATGTGGTTCCTGAACTGTCTACGGATTTCTTTGATGAAAACCTCAAGGTAAATTGGTTTGCTTTACCTCCTGAGATGGTAATTTAGATAGACAAGAAGAATCAGACTCTTGAACACTTTCATTGGCCTTTCATGATCAAATCTTCCTGTAAACAGTCAGAAATACGTAATAGAGGACGATTAACCCCTTGCTGGCCAAAAGAAACCCATTCTAGACTTGGGATCTGTCTGTCTCCAACCTAGCTCTACCATTATCTCCCTGAATGCCCAGCCACGAGGTCACCCCCACATTTTCAGGACCGGGGGCGAACATTCCAACAGAGGCCCTGGCCTGCAGACCTTCTTGCTCCACCCCCTGCCCCTGATCCCTCCCACACTGTGAAGGGGATGGTCTCAGGTCTGTGGACACCTCTGGCCCACTGTCCCAGCCATGGCCAACTCTCTCCCACCCTCGTGTCTTGGACGGAGTCCCACCAGGCCAGGTTAGATCTTGGGAAGAGGCTTATGTTGGCACTAGATGCTGTTGTGGGTTGTTTGGGCAGGGAAATCTGGGGTGCTGGGCACCAAGAAGATGGAGTAGAAGGGAGGAGGGGCACAGTCTTCAGCTGGACACATCCCTCTGTAGAACCTTTCCTTACAGGGTGGGGCACAACTGGCGGGGGCCCCAAGTGGGTCCTCTAAGCAAGAGGGCCCCAGTTGCCTAGGTCCCAGAGTGGTTCTGCTGATCAGGGTTCATGCTCAGACACTCTGTCTTCCTCATCTCTGTATTTCCAGGCTCTGAATATATAGTCAATATATAAACGTTAGGTAAATGTAATTGAACAAAAATCCCTAAGGCAGGTCAGGTTTTGAGGTAGTTTCAGATAACATCTGAACATAGAGATGGATCAGACACTTTTCTGCCCATGAGACTTAGGAGGGACCAGAATGGAGACATGGCTACCTACACTGTTGGTCAGCAGGCTGGTGTGACAGATAGGTTTTTTGTTGCACACCTATGCTATTAATAAGTCAGTCTTTCCTAAGCCTTAGACAGGGGACAGGTAGTCCCACCCTGGGAGGAAAGGATAGCCCTCAAAGTGGCACTTCACCTGGATAATCACCTGGACTGTCAGATGCCTGACCTTCCCAAGAGGCCAGGGTGATCCTGTTGTGCAATAGCTTCCAGAAGCTGCAGAGGTGAGTCAGTGCTGAGCACGTCATTAGCTGTTTTCAGGGATGTGGAAACATCTACTCGCTCTACAATCTCTGCTCTGGCTTCACTTCCAAGGTTCCTACTTCCCATAACGTTTAAAGCAGACCCTGCCTCAAATCCACCAAGGAGTAGATGAAGTATGAAGTCTGAGTAGGTAAGGAAATGTATCTCATATTTACTTGTATGGAACAAGTTACATAAACTGGAAGGAGAAGCTTCGGGTTGGTTTTTTTGTTGTTTGTTTTTTGTTTTGTTGGTATTTTTGTTTTGTTTTGTTTTGTTTTATGAACAAGTGAGTTAAAGGGAGAAGAGGCAGTGTACACCGCAGCTAGAACTGGGGGAGTCACATGGCCTGTCCTTCACTCCAGGCCCCTGGCCATCTTCTGCTGTATCCCTTCCAAACACTTTTAAAATTCTGTGTCGGGAGCACCTGGGGGGCTCAGTCAGTTAAGCGTCGACTTCGGCTCAGGTCATGATCTCACAGTTCATGGGTTCAAGTCCCATGTCGGGCTCTGTGCTGACAGCTAGCTCAGAGTCTGGAGGCTCTTTCAGATTCTGTATCTCCCTCTCGCTCTCTGACCCTCCCCTGCTCATGCTGTCTCTCTCTCTCTCTCTCTCTCAGAAATAAATAAAACATTAAAAAAATAAAAATGAATAAATAAAATTCTGTTTTTGCTGTTCATCAAAGAAATCCTTAAGTTATTTAGTTCTCTCCTCTTTTCAGCAAACACACCCAAAAAGTGGACATGTTAGTGCCTTGCTGTTGAAGGCCATAAACATTTGCGTGTGGCTCTGAATCCCCTTGAGACTGGAACAATATCTATAGCAAGAAGCCAGAGGTGGGAACGCATCCCATATAGCTTCTCCTTTTGCAGTTGCTAATATATTAACTTTCAGTCCAGGATTTAAACATGTTATTGATCGTCAGGCGCAAACATCACCTTCTAACTTGTCTCCCCCAAAGCAAACACTACTGTGGATATCTTTGCTTTGTCTCTGCTTTCAAAAAAGGGCACGTAGAAGGGTCCACAATCCTGCATCTGTATGAAAAACCACTAGCCAGAAAGAGTAGATGAACAGACTCTGCTGATTTCAAAAGCACTGAGGAGTTGAGACAAAGAGCGAAGGAGTCCGTGGGAAACTGCGCCGCTGTTCACCAGGGTCTCTGCCCCGCACTCTGTGAGGGTTATCCTTCCCTGCCCTGGTGAACTGAGGCATGGTTGGTGAAACGGGAGTGGAGTGAAATGTGTCTCTTCCAGGCCAGTGCTTTAGGATCAAGCAAATGCTTAGCAGGCTTGCTTTTCCTCAGCCCCGGCAGTTAGCGATGCTCCAAGAGACACTGTTCCATCAGCCCGGGTCTCAGGGTGCAGAAGATTACAGGGGTGACTTAGCGGGCAGGAGCCCAAATGACCTGTGATGGACACGCAGCATGAGGGAGAAATAAGCCTTTGTTATTTTTAAGCCACTGCGATTTTCCTAATGTATCCTGAGATACAGACGGAGTCCAATGTTAGTGATTTCCAGAAAATGGAGAGTGTATTCCAGCTTCTTCCACAGAAAATTTGGCCTTAGTTCTGCCTCTTCCAAAAAGTTAGATTTTAGCCAAGTGAAACAATGTCACAAGGTCATTGGAAAGAACAAAATCAAGATGGCGAGATGCCTCTGCTTTGCAAAGATAGGTGTTAGCAATGAGGTGGGGGAGGGGTGTTCCTCAAAGCTGGAAGAGACAGATTTAGGGTTGTTTAGCTCTCTGAGTCCCTCTAAGGACCCTCCTTTGTTAGGGGGCAGTGGGGGAGGGGAGGAGGTGATGTCCAGCTCAGATGGGACAAGTGGGGGTCTGTTGAGGATTGAAGAAGATGACAAAGGAAGATAAAGAACAGCTCCTATTCTTAGGGCGCAGACCCCTAGGAGAAAGAACACAAAATGCCCAAGAAAGCTCTTTAGGAGAGCTGTGACAGCAGCTAGAACAAAGTGTGGGCCAATGTAAACGGGTCCTATCAGCTATAAGGGGTAGTTTGCAAGAGATGCCAGACAGGGGTCAAGTCCGTCGGCGCGGGTGTGTTTGGGACAAAGACAGGTAAGAAGGAGAAGGGTCCATTTTTAGTCGTGTGCTCTGAGCCCTGAGTACGTTCTCTCTCTCTTCCCTGGACACATACACATGTAATCTCACCCAGCACTCGAGGAGGTCATTGTCATTATGGTTTCCAATGAGAAGACAGGCTCAGAGCAGGGGGGAGGGAGGATTGGGGGGCTGGTGGGGGGGGACACTGCAAAAATGAAGATCCTGGTATAGACCTGCAAGGCCGCAAAGCCCGTGTCTCCCGCTCACCCCACACACTTGCCGTTTTGAGAACCATTTCAAGAGACACATCCCATCAGCTGTAGACCAGGGAGTGCCAGTGGCATATTCCATTAAAGCCTGTGCCCTCTCTCCTTCCCTCCCAAATGAGGTGGTTAAATTTTCTCTTCGCAGGGCCTTTGGCAGCTTCCACTACCTGCAGGGCCTAATTGAGCAGGAGTCTCCTGGGGGCCCCGCTCTGCTATTTCCTGATGAGCCAGGGGAGAAGGGAGCAGAGATTGAGACCATTCTCATTAAAGACAGACCCCCGTTTGCTGTGCCTCTCATCCGCATCATCACTATTTTAATTAACCATCTTTGCCATTGGGCCCGCAAATAATTGTTCTCTGCATTGTTCAAACCACTTGCAACGGATACCTTTAAAGGTGCAGGTTTCCACCTCCATCAGCCACTGCTAATTAGAGCAGGGAAAGCTGTAACTCTCTCGGCGGAAGGCCTGAAAGTCAGGGAGGAGGAGACCCTCATTAGCACGGGGAGGATTACAAGCCTTGCTCTTATCATCCAGACCCTGGTCCCTCTTCGGAAAGTCATTGCTTGCTAAGAGGGAGTGTCGATCTGATGTAGATTTTTGCCCAACGGAGCAAAGTTACAAGATAATTTTTGATTCTCACAACAGGATGAGATAGTGCTTACTGTGTGGAAGGTAATTTTCTAGGTAGTCAGCGGGGGAAAAGGCAAAGCAAAAAGAAAAAAAAAAAGGAAAAGAAAACCTCCCCTAAGTCTGACTGTGAAAAAAGAACATATTTAAGGGCATCCAGTAAAGACAATTATGCTGCAACTCAGGACAATGGAAGTAAAGACTCTCCTGGGACTGTTTCTAGAACAAAAGCCACGGTGGTTAAGAGTCCACTTAAATGGTGGCTTTATGGAGAGAAATGCGGTGAGAGCAAGCAGGCTGTGTGAAAGGCTATCAGGCAGATTGTGGGGACAGCACTGCCACCTGCTTTCAGACCCAGGTCATCAAAGGAGAGACAGGTGTGGCTAAAACACCGTCATGAGCAATTTAAACTGGACCAGTGACTTGCCATGGGTCCCGATTCCTGAAGCGCGGTTCAGCCAAGCATTCTCCGTGGTATTCATTTATGGAGTCGTCTGTGACCCTGTGAAAAAGCAGCGGGGGCTCCTGACACTTTCTCTTCTGTGCCTAGGGATGACCTGAGTCGATTTGTGGGAATCTCATGGATCTGACTCAGGTAGCCCATTTCTTCATAGCTCCTCTTCCTTCTGAGAGGCTGAGTATACAAATGGCCAGAACATAATATAAAAATGAGACTCTGACCTACAATCTCTGGCAACCAGCCCATTATCTATGCTAAGCCGCCCAGAAGGCCAGTCAGAGCACTATCGTTAAGAGCAGCCCAGAAAACCAAACAATAATCCCTGTAACAACTGGCCTCAAATGGCCAGGATTCGATAAATAACTGCCAGCTTTCCTAATTTTTGTCCTCACTTCCAGCTTGGGGCCAACCAGAGAAAGCCAGATTTGCACCCCTACCTCATCACACAGGACAGCCTGCTTCTAGTTAGCCTGCTTCCTGTTTCCCCAGGCCAGCAGCCTCCAAACAGGACACCCCCCGGAGCCTTCCCCTCTCCCCTCTGTGAAGCTCTCCCATCCTTTGCCTGCCTTTGAGTCTCTGCCAAATGCAAGTGATGGTCAATGACTCCCTTGCTCCAGCAAGTTCTGGAATAAGTAGCCTCCACTTTTCTCGTTTGGTTGGTCTTCATTAACTTCTACATGTTTCTTTCTATTCTCTGCCCTAGTGCTTCTTGGGACCTCTTTTTTAGCTTTCCTTTCATGTCAGGGGCACATGTTTGGTAACTACCCAGTTTCATTAGGTAAGACCCTTTATTTCTTTTCCTCTAAACCATCCCAGGCTGCCCTACATTAATCGGTGTATTCATTATCTATTGTGTAAGAAATTATCCCAGGTTTTAGCCACTTAACGTGATACTTGTTTATTATCTTACACGTTCTGTGGGTCAGGATTCTGAGCACGGCTGAGCTGGGTGCCCCTGCCCCTTCAAGGCTGCAGTCTAGGGCTCACTAGGGTATGGTTATCTCAAGGCTCAACCCAGGCAGGGTCTTATTTCCAGGCTCTTTCGATAGTAGTAGGCAGGCTTCGGTGGCCTCTAGGCCTCCACGTCTCCTGAGCTATTGGCTAGAGGCCACCCCTGAACTTGCTACATGAACTTCCCCACAGGGAAGTCCCAGAATGGCAGCTGGCTTCATCAAAGTGAACAGGTGGGGTGAGAAAGTGCTGGCAAGATGGAAGTCACAGTCTTTAATGATCTCATGTCAGTAGTGACATCTCATCACTTTGGCCATCTTCTGTTCATTAGAAGCAAGTCCCTGTCCAGCCAACAGCCAAAGCAAGAGATGACATGGTGGGCATGTGAGGGATTTTGAGGGCCACTCAAGGATTTTTCTGAAGATCCCTGTTACAAGCTTTTTTTAAATTAAAAAATGTTTTTAATGTCTATTCAGTTTTGAAAGAGAGAGACAAAGCACAAGTGGGAGAGGGGCAGAGAGGGAGATGCAGAATCCAAAGCAAGTTCCAGGCTCTGACTGTCAGCACAGAGCCGGACACAGGACTTGAACCCACAAACCACGAGATCATGACCTGAGTGGAAGTCAGACACTCACCCTACTGAGCCACCCGGGCACCCCCCTGTTATATGCTTTAAAAATGCAAAGCAGAGCATTGGAAGCTCAGCTGGTTAAACACCTGACTCAGTCTCAGCTCAGGGCATGATCTCACGCTTCTTGAGGTCAAGCCCCGCATCTGGCTCTACACTGACAGTGTGGAGTCTGCTTTAGATTCTCTCTCTCCCTCTCTCTCTGCTTCTCTCTCTCTCTCTCAAAATAGATAAATAAATTTATAAAAATGAAAAGGCAATTTATAAATGTACTTATGCACTTATGCAAAGACAAAACTCACAAGTAATGCAGTCTGTTTGTAGAGAATGGCCAATCCGAGAAGGCTGGGGAATTTCTCGCAGCCCACACTACACTCCTCCACCCACCCCCAGCACTCATGCTCATCCTACTGGACTATTTGCATCTCCAAGCATTTTCTAAGTGCTCCTGTGCTTAAATTTAGAGAGATGAGCACTACATTTTGTAAAAATCATGATCCTTGGCAAAATCTAGAAGACTTGCTTTAAAATTAGCCTCAATATCTAAGATTACTAGCCATCTCCACAACTTCCTGGCCATATTCTCCTTCCCAAGTGGTGGAGCTAAATTGCCTCTGGGCTTCTAATGATCATCCAAAGATCAGAGCCATCTCAAGATCAAGAAGCCAAAGCCAACGTCATCTTCTCTCCTGCCATGAATCTGACTGCTATTCTGTGCCTCCATCATGCACCAATCACACTAAAACACATTTAATTTGTCACCTAATTCTGTGCTTGTTCCTCCAAAGAAGATTTTCTCACCATGGTTCCTTCTTTGGAACTCATAGACCCAGTCTTGTTCAAACATCCTTACCTCTTTCCTGGCTTGTTGTAATAGCCTTTTGCCTGTTCTCCAGGTGAAAACCAGAAAGATTTCACGCAGCAGAGATCAGGTAATGCCGTTGCAAATGCCGTTGGTTTCTAGAATGAGACCAAGATCCTCAACTTCCTTCTTTCCTTCATGCCCTATATCCACCCTTCTCACAATTCAAAAAACATCAAGAATTCTATCATTTTATACCACCTCCACTGCTTCAACCGAGGCCCAAGCTGCCATCAGCTCATGCTTGGATCATTGCAGTAGTCTCCTCTCTGATTTGCCCTTAGCCCTGTGTGCTGTTTTCATGGTAGTCAGAGTGATACATCTTTAAAGACAATCAGATCACATCACACCTCTACTTAAAACCCTCCAGTGGTTTTCCTTCTCATTCAAAAAAGCCAAAAACCCATAACATAGCCTAGAGAGCCCTTCAAAATCAGGTCCCCCTCTCTCTGCCTAATGTTGTTGCTGGGTAGACTGGGGAGAATCCCAACCCTAAGGCCTCTGTTCAGCCCATCCCTGGGATGTCACTGGAGATTCTGGGTCCCATGGCAAGAAAAGAATTCAAGGATAGACCAGATACAATGGTTGAGCAAGTACAAGCAGGAAAGTTTATTAAAGTGAGTACACTCTTGAGATATTAGAGCAAGTGAGCTCAAGGGAGAGTTGCACCTAGACTTGGAGTCTCTATCTATTATTGACAGTTGTTAGCCAAGGGGGTGGAGTACTTAATATTGGGGAGGGGATTTTTGGGCATCAGGGTTTCATGCCTATTCTCCCTCACTTGGCCAGTGTCTCCAGCCTTCTTTGAATTGGCCTGTCTGGTTTGACCTGGCTTCTTGTGGCTATGTTTTGGGCGAGCTGCTGGGATAGGCCTCTGACTTTCCTGATAGCTCACTCTGACTCCAAGCATCCTATTGAAACCTCACTAACTGTCGTCTCCAACACTATCACCCTGTTAACCTCATCTCCTAACACTCTCTCCCATCTCCCCCCATCCCCGCCAAGCTGGCCCTCTCTATATATCTCAGAGGCCCCAGGCAAACTGTATGCTCAAGGCTTTTCTATTTGCTTTCCCCTCTAACGTAAACACTCTGTCCCCCACTTGGCTCCCACTTGTGCCTTCTTCAGAGCCAAAACCAAATGTCCCCTTATGAGCAAAGCCTTGAGCAGGCAGAACTGCTGTCATGGACACTCTATTCCTCTCCTCTCTCGTGTTCCTTCAAGGCCATTATTATCATCTGACATCCCACATATTTCATTTGGCTTTTGATCTTCTCCCCCCACTAGAGTGTTAACTCACAAGGAGAGGCATTTTGAAAAATTAGTTTGTAACTGATAAATCACAGAACCTAAAACACTGCCTGGCACCCAACCGGTACCCAGTACATATTTGTTGAATGAATAAGACATACAAGGTCACTAAAACAAAAACCCTTAGCCACCAGCTCTGACTACACCTTGTCGCAGACTTATGCTGTGCCACTTGCACTTCCTCCAAAGAGTCAGGATTAAAATATATGTGTACACATACATGTAAACATATATTCCTTTGCTTATGTGACTGTTTTTTTTTTCTGTAATGTGCTCCCAATGGACAAACTCCTATCCATCCTTCAAAACCCAACTCATAAGTCTCTTGCTGTGCATTTTCCCTCTCTTCCTTTCAGCTATATTTACTTGCTGCCTTATCTCCATCAGAATACTTTGTACACACCTCTATCACATTCTTATTTCATGATCTCAATTATTGTTTAGCTGTCTGTCCATCCTGGTTTCTTGATCTTTGTGACTGCTGTAGCACCCAGCACAAGAGCAGAGGCTTTCAGTAGAGTAGGCATGCATTAAACATTTGTTGCATCCTCCGTGACATTGAGTAAGGGGGAGAAAGAGACTCGAGAGGCTGTTTTCTTTTTTTTTTTTTTTGAAAGTTTATTTATTTTTGAAAAAGAGAGACAGACAGAGACAGAGCATGAATGGGGGAGGGTCAGAGAGAGAGGGAGACACAGAATCCGAAGCAGGCTCCAGGCTCTGAGCTAGCTGTCAGCACAGAGCCCAATGCGGGGCTCAAACCCACGACCATGAGATCATGACCTGAGCCGAAGTCAGATGCTTAACCAGCTGAGCTACCCAGGTGCCCCAAGAGGCTTTTTCTTATACTCTGAGTATATCTGACAGAACCCAACACAGTGCTAGGCACATAAGTAATAGGCTTCAGAAGTACTTAGAAAAAGACAAATCCAGTGTTGCCCAAACTTGCCTACTTATAAAACATCACCTGGAAACCTGTTCAAAATGCAGATTCCTAGGATCCATCCCAGACTGGCCAATCAGAATCTCCAGGGGAGAATCCAGAAAGCCTGTATCATTTCAAGTAGCACCTGTGGGTATCCTATGACCACACAGGTTTTCAGAAACCTTGGGTAAGACTCACACAGGGGGTAAATGCTTGTATGAACCAACTTATCTTCTATTGCTTTAGACATTTGCCTTAGATATTTGGGTGGGTACATATGGCTGAAAAGTTTTCCCTAACAACATTTAATCTTGATTCTTCCCTTAAAAATTCTAGACCACTGCTGTGAGCTGTTTGGAGCTGAAGCACAGCGGACCAAAGAACCACAGGATTTCCTTAATGTTTTCTCCCGGATTCAGGAGTTAACTTTCAGAGACTTGTCTTCTGTTGGCCTCAATTCACCCATCTGTAAAATGAATATGATGCCACCTCCTCACAAGGGTGTTGGAAGGTTTAATTATGTTTTGAAATCCTTTGCATCTGTCAAAGAGTAAAGACGTGCGAGGTCTAATTACCAGCAGTGAGCTAGTATTCCTGGGTTATCACGCCATTAATGTCATGTCTGCATTTACATTCACAGAATGAAGAGCCCCTTGGCTTTCATTTTAAATAGCTTTCTTCTTGCTTTCCAGCATGTGCTGGGGCCCTACCTCGGGGTCCCTCTCAGGCCAAGGGGTCTCAGCCGTGGTATTTCTTGGTCTGTTGTTCCTGGAGTTTCTTTAAAAGCTTTAGGGTTAGTGGAGATGTAGGGCTGTGGAAACAGTAGTGTGCTCAGTGACAGCATGGAAGCTCTCCCTGCTTTCCCCCTACCTTGTCCAACGCATCTCTTCCATCTGGCTATTCCTGAGTTATGTCTTTTTATCATAAACAGGTAATCTAGTAAGTACAATGTTTCCCTGAGATCTGTGAGTCTCTCTAGCAAATTAATTAAAGGAGGGGTCATGAGAACCTCCTACCTATAGCTTGTGAGTCAGGAGCACAGGTCAGGTAGCAACTGGGCTTACAACTGGCATCTGGAAGTGTTGGGGCGGGGGGAATTTTCCTGGAATGAACCCTTAACCTGATCGGATTTTATCTCCAGGTACTCAGTGTCAGAACTGAGAATCAAGTTGAACTGTTGGCATCACAGAATGGCTTTGGAAAACTCGCACACTGGAATTGATGTCAGAATCGAATCTACTGATTTAAATGTTAATCACATCTAGAAAAATAACCTTCATAGCAACACCTAGATTGGTCTTGGACCAAACAGCTGGGCACCACAACCTAGTCAAGCAGACATAAAATTACCCATCACCATGCTCAGTTCTGTTCTTATGCCTCCATCCTGCAGGGGTAAAAGCCAGTTGTTTCCCTTCTTCCTCTGAGCTGTGGAGCCTCTGCTTCTGAGAAGGCAGAGTGTGATAGTAAGAGCAGGTATATCCGTAGATGGAGGGAATGAGAGGCAATTTAGCATTTATGCAAAACTACGGTTATTTCCAAAGTTATTCCAAGTCATGTTTTAAAACATGAGCTTTTTTTTATTTTTCTTTTTTTTTTTTTTAATTCTCAAACCCAGAGGAAACATGGGCAGACTTTGGCACATGGTGAAAGTAAAGCCTGCTAAGCATCTAGCCCAGCTCCTTGATAGGTAATGGTACCCCCTAGTGCGGAGAAGAACAATTCTCTTATCTTCTCAGACCAGCTGGCTCCTGACATTCTCCAGGCAATAGATCACAGAGAATTATCTCCAGCCAGCTTTCAGCTTCCAACTAGCAACCCAAGGGCCTTCTTACCTCCCCATTGCCTTGCTAATTCTGCTTCCTCCATAGCCAGTGTTCAAGATAGGTAGTGTGGAAATTCTTGCTGTTGTGAGTGGCTATGGGGGTACAGCCCCATTTTGCAGATGGAACTATAAAGCATGGTGATGAGTTGTTCTTTGCCGATAGAGCCAAAAACAGCAGCTACAATAGCTGGTCTCCCCACCTGATCAGTGCCTCAGGCCAGGCTGCTAAACTGTCTCAGGTCCAAACTCAATTCCAGTTCTTAGCCATCCAGACAAAAACCCTTGGGCCCACATCACTTGGCAACCTCCTGTCTGTCTGGATGTAAATGGCAATGGTGATGATGATGATGATGATGGTACCACTAAATTGCTTTGGAAGCTATGTATGCAAGTTAACTTCATCCATTAGGAAAAGTAAAGTTATTTTACCTGATTTTGAATTTGCCACATTAAAAATTTGTTTCACAGGGCACCTAAGTGGCTCAGTCGGTTAAGCGTCTGACTCTTAGTCATAATCTCATGGTTCGTGAGTTTGAGCTCCACATCAGGCTCTCTGATCTCAGTACAGAGGCTGTTTGGAATTATCTCTCTCCCTCTCTCTCTCTGACCCTCCCCTACTCTCTTGCTCTCTGTCTCTCTCTCTCAAAAATAAATAAACATTTAAAAAACACTATAAAAATTTGTTTTACACAATCTTTGACTTCAGACTTGAAGGATGTTGAAGCTAGAGTGTGATGTCACTATTAATGCAAGTGACCCATGCTATCACATGTCAGCTTTGTTATATGCATAAAATTATATGCATAATTTCACAGAAATTTGTTCCATGATTGGATATAAAGAATGCAAAAACTGGGAAATCTATGCAAATAAATAAACAGGGTGGAAATGACAACCAGAAGCATGCTCTAGCTGTCTTAGGTACTGTCATGTCTAGTCTGTCAGGAAACTGACCACAATCTTGTGCCTTTTCTCACAGAAAGACTTTTTTTTGGTAATTTTCATTCATTGTAGAGTTTTCCCTGTGAAAACACTCATTCAACTTCTTTTGAGAGTTCCCATAGGAAAATAGATTTCCTTTTACCAAAGAAATTGCTTTAGAGTTATCTCTTCTGGAATGCATGTATTCTGTTAAGTGATAGATACTGAGATATCTCGGTGGGCTCAGAAATTAATTTCCTTTATGTTTCATGGCCTTGAACACTGGTTCCCACTGTTGACTATTACTCATATATCACTCCTTCCAATTACGAACCTTGCTTGAAAAAAACTGGCTGGAGAAAACATAAAAGTAGATCAATCATAATATTTATACCTCCTAGGAAGGAACCCATTCCATTTCCCTGGCCCACAAATACAGTATTAAATTAACTTTCCTTTAATTTATCAAATGCAAGCCGTTTATTCATTTATGCATCCAGTGAATATTTATTGAGTGCCTACTACCTATCAGACACTATTGAAGTGGCCAGAGAAGGGAGCAGCAAGTCTTAAAGTCAAATATCTTTGTCTTCATGGAACTTACATTCTAACAACATACACACACACACACACACACACACATGCTCAATTCACTTAGATGTGAATAGATTACAAACAAATGTTAAGACTTGAGGGGTTAAATTATTTAGCACATTTATTTGTTAACTTCCATAGCATAAATAATTTTAAGTAGAATTTTTTAGTGTTTTTTTATGGTTAGTGCTTTTTATGTCCTGCTTAAAAATTATTTTTGCCTTAACCATAGCCCTAAAGAGATTTTTTCATTTTCCTCCAGAAGATTTATTGTGTCAACTTTATTGTTTATTCCTACAATACCTGGAATTAATTTGTGTATATAATATTAGTATAATACCAGGTCAAAATTCATTTTTCCCCACTTGGATATTTTGCACTGATAATTTAAAAAAAAACTTTTTTTTACATTTATTTATTTTTGAGAGACAGAGAGACAGATTGCAAACAGAGGAGGAGCAGAGAGAGAAGAAGACACGGAATCCAAAGCAGGCTCAGGCTTGAAGCAAGCTGTTAGCACAGAGCCTGACATGGGGCTGGAACCCACGAACCGTGATATTATGACTTGAGCCGAAGTCAAACGCTCAACCGACTGAGCCACTCAGGTGCCCCTGCACTGATAACTTTTGAGGAGGATTAAATAGATAACCAGGATAGGCAGCAGAAAATATTCATCTTAAATAACAAAAATAGCAAACACTTTACCACTGATTATGTGCAAATACTGCCCTCTACATTTTATATATGTCACTCATTTTATGTACTACACTTACTATTACTATGATCCCTATATTACAGATTAAGAAACTGAAGCTCAGAGAGATCAAACAATTTGTCTGAAGCCACACAGCTAATAAGTGGCAAATATTTAAACACAGGCATTCTAGAACCAGCTCCCCTAACCACAAAGCAACATCACCTCTTAATAAATCTGACATTGTTTGCAGTGGGTGATACAAGTGGAATTAAAATAACAAACTTGGACATCTTATTTACATGCTGCAAATTATACGACCTTCGAGAAATCAAGTAATAAAGGAAGAATACAGAGTTGCAAGATATAAACTGTTCTTGCCCTTCTACCACGCTCTCATTTTGCCCTGGTTTTCGTGTCTTCTTGCTTAGATTTCAGGCAGACAGAACTGCTCTGGGGACAGTTTGTCTCAAACCTTAAGCAGCGTGCCCCCGTCTTCGTGTTCAGAGCGCTGGCCATGGTAAAAATGAAGCACTCATGTCCCCTCTCCCATTGGGTCCCTCTCCCTCAGCAGCGGCGAGGATTCAACCAGGCACAGGAGCGCCATTTCCATCTCAACTTTCCTAGTTTCTGTGGCTTGAAGCCAGCCCTCTAAAATCAATTTCCCTTGCCCTTGACTCCAGTCGTTGAATTTCTATTTGATTTCTTTTTCTTATTCTTTCTTTCCTTTATTTAAATCCTGGCTCTCGCCCAGGACAGGAGGAGAAATGGGCCCAAGCCTTCCCATACCGATCCACCGACAGGCTGTAAGGTTATCAGCGTCTCCCGCACACCGACCGGGGACCTGCGGTGGCAGCTGGCCAGGCTTGGGGTGGGGCTGCTGTCCTCTCCCTCCATAACAGCACCCCTCAGCCAGTAAGCAGGGAGAGGCGGCCAAGGAGTAGTGCCCGGTTTGGGGTTTTTAGAGGGAGCGCATCCTGAGATGGAATCCACAGACAAACCTGGTAAGGGAAGTACAATCGGTCCTTCACAAGCAATTAATTCGCCTGCCTCATATCAAAGCGATGCAAATATTTGAGGCGGCCACACTGTAATACAGCTCTAATTACGCTCCCAATCCAGTAGCCCATATGACTAAACGGTATATAAATAGAACTTTAGATGTGGAAAACAGAAGCGCAAAGCATAAATCATGACTGACTGAGTTCGATTTAATTAAAAGTCATTTGAGGTGGTGTTGGGGGAGTTGCCTTAGCTGGGGTACCTAGGGAGAGCACTGTTAGTACTGGCTTTGAAGCATAAACTTCAGAACGCAATTGTGCTGCTGGAAAAATTCCCTGTACTAAGTGGTGGGGGCTGGGAGAAGCCATTGCCGACTTCCAGGAACTACCTGTATCCCCAGGGGGAAAGGCAAAACCCAGAACCAATTTTTTAGGAAAAAAAAAACAATAGCAGGAATTTTCAACTTCTTTCTTATTTAGTCGTAGATTGGAAGGTACTTCAAGAACCTGGCATTTCTCTGGCTCCTGGGCTCTTGCTTCTTGAGACCGCCTCGGGGAGAAAGGCCATTTGAAAATACCATGGATTCTGCTTTGACTCAGCCTGGTGGCCCTCATGTGACCTTGAGAAGGTCATTAGCCCCTCTTTCCCTGACTTACAAGCTTCTCAAAGGCAGGGGCGTGTCTTGGTAACCGTGACCTCTAGCAGCGGTCCACTCTGATTTTTGTTTAGTGAAAGACGGGGTGAAGGAAAAATGAGAAGATATTATTACATGATACCTAAGCTGTCTTTCGGTCTCAATATTCTGTGTTTCTATAGTCAAAATTATTTTACAATGACCAGTTCAGGAACAGGCTAACTTTGGTCACACCGTCAAGCCAGTGACTTGATTTGCCCCGCGTGCTTCAGAATTGTCACTACGTGGTGGCAAGGATGCGACTGACCTTATGTTGGTTTTACTATTCTTTCAAAATTGTATAGTAACAATGTACCCGCTTCCCCAGCACCTCCCTCTGCCTTGTTTCTCCCAAGCGAGGGTCTCCAGCTTCTTTTTCCTGTCTTTTCTTACCAATATCACAAACGCGATGAAATTTTGTTTTTCCCTCGTGGCTTTCCTAAGAAGAGCCAACCAGATGAGCTAAGAGGAAGGCACACAATGAAATGATTTCCAGTGGTCTGAACTTATAAACCCCAACACAAGCATTCGATGGAAGCAATTGAAGAGCATACGGGCAACACACAGAGTATGGCTCCTCCCTAGAGGGTTGGCGCAAAGGATGCACTTCAGGGTCTTTGGAAGTTCTTAGACCAAAGTGTGCCATGGCATGGGGTGGGGCGGGGCAGCCCAACAGTGTCGGCGAAATGTGGCTATAGTCGGCCCTCCAAAATGTGGAGGTGGGGCACTGACCTCGTGTGCAGTCACAACCTCCAGGTGTGGCTGTGACTCTCCAAGAACTTAACTGCTAGTGGTCTGTGGTTGACCAGAAGCCCTCCTGATATCATGAACAGGTGGCAAATGCACCTTTTGTATGTCATGAGTATTATGTACTATATTCTTACCATAAGGTCAGCTGGAGGAAAGGATGTTATTAAGAAAAATCATAAGGAAGAGAAAATGCATTTATAGTCCTGTCTTGTGTATGCTGGAAAACATCCACATATAAGGGGACCCGCGCAGCTTAACCTCGTGCTGTTCAAGGGTCAACTATGTATTAAGCCTAGTGTTTTCATTTACATTAATTGGCCCTCACTCTATTGCACGCAGCACCTCATCTGGTTGCCTCGAATCCACACGCTAAGGACCTAGCAGCTCCCCCTTATCTTCTGAATCCTCTTCTCCAACCACCAGCTGTATTCCACCTGTGGTCCCGAATTCACTTTCAGAGCAATCGGATATTGTTCAGAGAGAGTTTATATAATGAGGAAATGGAAGTAATTGGGTTGACTCCGGATTTGGGGGGAAAACCTTGTTGCTTTCATGATTGCATTTCTTTTCTTGAGTTACCCCAGCCTCCTTCTCCTGTCTCCCCTCCCAGAGGCCAGCTGTGTCCAAGTCCTCCTTAGCTGGTCCCTGGTGACAGAATCGCAGCCAGGTGCAGAGTGGCAGGTGACGTCCCTTGCCCCCTGTTCCCCTCCAAGTCCTCCAGTCACTGATGGCTTGTCAAATACCCTCCTCCAGACCCTCTCCAGTTCCATCTCAGAGACTTGGCCTCCTATAAAGCAGCTTCCGATTTATTTTGAAGATAGAATTAGGTTAAATTAATTGGTTTCTGAATCATAAATTTATTCTTTGAAGGGCAGAAATTCTGTAGTAGCAGGCTGATATACCCACAGGCACTGGCAGGAGGTCATCTGATGCATGGAAAGGCTTCCACAAGTGAATATATTCTGCCCAATTCACATCACACACACACACACACACACAGATATATTGCTAAGGAATAAGTACATTTTTACTGAGTTTGACATGTATTATCCAACAAGTATTTCAATCTATTTGCATTGATATCCCTAATACATTGGTCATTCTGCTAGGCACTGGGCTTTGGCAGGGCTGGAGCAGTGAGACCAACATCATAAACAAGCTTAGTCAGCAGAGAAGAGAGAGTTCTGCCTACGGACACCGGGCAGGCTTCCTGGATGGGGTAACACTTAACCTGAGCCTAAAAGAATGAGTCTTATTAACCCCCTTGAAGAAGTGCAGTACTCTAGCAGGAGTGAATTTACTGGTCTACTTGACAAGCCTGTCACTATCTGGTGTCATGTCTCTGAGCTCCAGGGTAAGTGAAATTGACTGGAGGGATGAAACTGAGAGTTCAGGGTGGTTGTTTGGGACCCTTCTGGGGTGTGGGGTGGGTAAAGAAAGGAAGTGAGTTTGACAGTGAAGTAAAGACTTCACCCTCACCCTCCCCAGGCTTGGTACAATAAAACGAGAAGACAGAAGTCTCAAAAGCTACTTCATATATGTCTTTGGACTAAGCTCTATGGAAATATATATATATATATATATATATATATATATTTTTTTTTTTTTTACATTACTAGGCTCAAATGCTTCCAAAAAACAAAAAAGCAAGCCCAAGTCATTCTATATAGGATTATGACCCACACGTCTCTATTTAAAAAAATTGAGGTGAAATTCACATAGAATAAAATTAACCATTTCAAACAAACCGTTCAATGGTATTTAGTACATTCACAATAGCATGCAGCCACCACCTCAGTCTATTTCCAAAGCATTTTCGTCTTCCAAAAGGAATCCTCATCCCCATCAAACAGTTATTCCCCAGCCTCTCTGTCCTAAAACTCCAGGCAAACACCAAGTTGCCTTCTGTCCCTAAGCATTTACCTATTCTGAATATATGTAAATGGGATATTACAGTACGTAACCTTTTATATCTTCTTGCATTCAGCATAATGTGTTTCACGTTCATCCATGTTGTAGCATATATCAGTACTTCATTCCTTCTTATGGCTGAATAACAGTCTCCTTATGTGTATATACCACAGTTTATTTATTCATCCATCCATCCTCAGATGGACATTGAGGTTGTTCCTACTTTTTGGCTATTGTGAATTGTGCTGCTATGAACATGGCATGCATGTCATACATTTATTTGAGTATCTGTTTTCAGTTCTTTGGGGGTATTTACTAGGAGTAGAATTTCTGGGCCATATGAAAATTCTATGTTTAAGATTTTGAGGAGCCACCAAACTGCATTCCACAGAAGGTACACCATTTTACATTTCCATCAGCAATGCACAAGGATCCCAAAGTCTCTCCATCCTCACCAATATGTACTATTTTCTGGGTGTTTTGTTTTGTTTTGTTATAGCCATCCTATCAGATGGGAAATGGTATCTTACTGTAATTTTGATTTGCATTTCCTTAATGACTATTTATGTGAAACATTTTTCATGTTCATGTTAGGGTAACACTTAAGCTGAACCTTAGAGATTGAGTCCAATTAATCCACTTGAAGAAGTACAATACTATCGCAGGAGTCTACTTGACAAGCCTGTCACTATCTAATGTCCCTTCTCGGAGCCCCAAGTTAAAGGTATGTAAGCCTTTGGATAGCTTTTTTTTTTTTTTTTTTTTTTTTTAAGAAATGTCTATGGAAGTCCTTTTCCCATTCTTAAAATTGGGCTATCTTTTTATTGTTGAGCTGCAATGGTTCTTTATATATTCTGCATGCCGGATCCTTATCAGATAGATGATTTGCAATTTTTTTCCTCTATTGTATAGGTTGTCTTTTTAACTACCTGATAATATCCTAGGATGTGCACAGTTTTTAGTTTTGATGCACTCCAATTTATCTATTTTTTTCCTTTATTTTTTATGCTTTTCGTATCACAGCTAAGAATCTGTTGCCAAATCCAAGGTCATGAAGATTTAGCCCTATGTTTTCTTCTAAGAGTTTTATAGTTTCAGCTCTTCTATTTAGGCTGTTGATCCATTAGTTAACTTTTGTGCATAATGTGAGGCCAGGGTTCAGCTTAGTTCTTTGCCATGTGGGGTGTTTAGTTGTCCCTGTACAATTCATTGAAGAGACTATTTTTCTCCATTGAATGGTCTTGGCACCCTTGTCAAAAATCAATTGGTCATTAATATATGGGCTTATCTGTGCATTTTCAATGCTCACACCCCTCTATTTTTATATCACTTTCATGGTGAAGAATTCAGACACATTTAGTTTCATTTTGCTCGTTTCTCTTGGTTACAAGACATTTGAGAGATTTTTAGGCCGTGTAATCATACTTTTGTCCTTCCTTCCTCATTCACTAAAGCATTTCCTGGCTTCTTTTCTAGAGTGCTACCCAACAGCAGAGTAACTCCCGAAAACTTAAAAAGAGGTATTTTTGTGTGTGGTTTTTAAATAATATATTTGGCCATTGTGATGATGTAACACTGATAGTGCAAAGTCCCAGATGAATGGAAGCCCTCATACATTTTTCCATCTGTTCCCTTGAAGAGTAGCCATTTATTGGAACTTAGATTATTCTACATCAGAGCTCTTCTTCTGACAAGGTTTTATTTTTATGAAATGTCACTTTTGTAGCTTTCCTTTTAAATTTACTCCACCTTTGACATCCTGCATCTGGCTCAACGTTTGTAGGGGGGTTTTTTTGTTTTTTTGTTTTTTTGTTTTTTTTTTTTTGGCCCAAGCCTTCTGACTGATTATTTACCTGTTGAAATATTTACATTGATTCTTTGAGGCCACAGCTGCTTCTGGCAGAATTACCTCGTAGCCCCAGTGGGCCAGTCTCTGAACTTTTCCAATTGAAAAGGTCAGGCAGTTATGGGTACTGACAATTTTTAATTTTGTAACCTCTGTGGAAAGCTGAAGGGGGCAGACTTGATCAAATAAATTAGTGTGAGCTGGCCACAGAGTTCACTGAAAACTGCCATGGGGGGAAAGAAGAGGCACCTGACTCCAATAAATAAAGAGGGGTACCGAGTGTTCTTATGACAGCATCAAGCCATGTCACCATGTAGACTGGGAGAAGTTTGAGTTATTAATCCCTTAAATCTCCTGCAGGCCTTGACCAGTTAAGAGCTCTCAGCTGTGGTTCACTCAGTTTATTCGGATCCAAAGATTATTTACTGATTTATGGTGTCTCAGAAATACTGATGTTGGAACATCCAAGGGGACCCTGTTTTCTGCAGGACATTCAAGAGCTCTGCAGTCAAAAGCTTCTCAGCTTTTTGACCACAAAGAAGCCTTCATGGGAATTTCATCTTTAATCTGAAGCCACTACCTGGTACTACTGCTACAAAATAGGGAAACATGTCCATGCCATCTCCTAAGATGTTGGGATAGCACTTAGACACTAATTCTGGAATCCTTTCTATGGACAGTGGAGAGGGAATCCTAGGCACCCCCAGCTCTATGAGGAATGAGAACAAGACTTGTTTCAAATCAGGCATTTCCTGTGGTCTTAGGAAGAAGTTTGATTCTTTTGCATTGCCTACATTTAGTCTCTTTGAATTCGTAGGACCAATTATAGCCAAGGAATTGTGACATGTAAGTGGCACAGAACATGTAAGTCGCAGAACATCGAAACTACTATTTCTAATGTATCTAGACTCAAGCTAAGAATCATAGAGTTGGAGAATGCCTTATAGTCTTTCTTTAACTCCCTTTATTTCCCTCCTTCTATAAAATCAGACTTCCCTCCCTGCACCTTTCTGCTCTAAAGAAGCTCTCTCAAAGCTTCCACATGGGCTTGCCTGTCTCATGGGTTATCTTGGGCTTCCTCCCACACTGACCTCTGCTCAGCCCTTCCTAAAATACTTCCCTCCTCTGAGTTCCAAAGCATCAAATATCTCCTACCTCTCCTCTTACTTCCCTGGTGACTTTTTCTCAGTCTTTCGCTGATTTCTTGTCTTGAAGCCTTGAATTCATAAGTTATGAGCCTGATTTTCTTTTCTTTTTACCCTATGTATTCCTTCTGGATGACTCCATCTCTGCCCATGGCTTTAGTTATCACCTAAATTTTGATGCCCTTCACTTCTGTAGTTCTCACCTGCCCCCCAAACTCCAGGCATATTTCCAGCTGCCTTCTGAATACTGCCGCAGGGATGCCTTATAAAATATTCACCCTTTGGGGCTCCTGGGTGGCTCAGTTGGTTAACTGTCTGACTCCTGATTTGAGCTCAGGTCATGATCTCATGGTGAGTGGGTTTGAACTCCACATCAGGCTCCACACTGACAATGCAGAGTCTGCTTAGAGTTCTTTGTCTCACCCTCTCTCTACCCTTCCATGCTCAAGCTCATGCTCTCTCTCAAAATAAATAAATTTTTAAAAACTCACACTTAGTACTTAGTATGACTAAGTGTTTATGCAGACTTAGTATGTCTACAACACACTCTCCTTAAAGCTATAGAAAACTTTCTTCTTATCCTCTGAACCCTTTCTTCTTATTCTCTGAAACTTATGTTGGTTAAAAGTAGTCAACTGTATTACCACCTTCTCTCATTCTCCGAGTTTCAACATCTTATTAATTGAACTTCCAAAATATGATTTCCGGGGCGCTTGGGTGGCTTAGTCGGTTAAGTGTCCGACTTTCACTTAGGTCATGATCTCGCGGTTTGTGGGTTCGAGCCCCGCGTCGGGCTCTGTGCTGACTGCCAGCTCAGAGCCTGGAGCCTGTTTCAGTCTGTGACTCCCTCTCTCTCTGACCCTCCCCTGCTCATGCTGTCTCTCTCTCTCTCCTAGAAATAAATAAAAATATTTAAAAAAAACAAAAACAAAAACAAAAACAAAAAACAAAAAAAAACAACAAAATATGATTTCCTATTTCTTATCTATTCCCACTATCATTGCTCCATTGAAAGTGACAACAAACCCTCAGCGTTCTAACCATAGCCTTTAAGTTCTTAGAGACAGGGATTTTTGTCTATTTTGTTCACTGTCTAGCATCAGCATTTAATATAATACCTGTAACATTGAAGCAACTTACAAATATTTGCTGAATGAATGAAGAAGCTGATGCCTATATTCTCTCCCCTTTAATTCATTCTATACAACCATCCGAATTAACAAAACAAAGACATAATCATATCGCTTTTTCTGAGCCTTTCCACAGTTGTTTCCCTGAGCTACAGAATGAAGGCTACCATGTTAACTGAAGCACTCAAGACTTTTCACAGAATCCTCAGTTTAATTCTGAGAGTTCATTTCCTACCACTATGTAGGACCCTACTTACTGGATGGACTAGACAATTTCCATGCCTTTGATGTATCATGTCCTATGCATCTTTTCCACTTTGCTCCTTCTGTTCTCTCTGCCAAAAATACCCTTCCCTCTTTTGTATCTGAAATGGGATGGTCTTTTATCTATGGCCCTTTGAGTGTTTAAGTTTGAAAAAGTCAAAAATTAATAACAGGCAAATAAAGTTAACACAGTGAGACTTCGGAGTGTAATGACAAAGGAAAAGACAAAAAGGCTGTCATTCAGAATCTCTATCTTTAAAAATGACACTTCTAGCTTCCTGTGCTTTTAGACTCAAAGTTCTTCACACTCACCTCCTGACAAACCCAACCACAGGTACAAAGGGAAGAGCAAACAGAATAACTCCTGTGCACTTCTAAGGTTCTGAGACCGAGGAGAGACAGTGAGGAAGAGCCAGCCAGAGAATGGTGGAGGTCAAGACTTCAAGAGATGGAGGGAGTTAAATAAAGTCCACGAGCCAGTAGAGATACCAGGCTGATGGGTGCAAGAAGGTTGTGGGCTGGGACAAGCACAGACATGAGCACATGAGAATTTCCAGCTCTGTACAGGACACTCCACCACTGAGAAATGAAAGCAAACGCTTGACCTTTTCTGGAGTGTGTGTGTGTGTGTGTGTGTGCGCTTGCACGCACTCATGGACCATGCAAAAGATGGAGAATAGATCACCACCTCTCCCACTCCCTATAAATCACCTGTAGGCATTTAAGATCGGAACCATAGATTATGAGAATGGAAGGGAGCAAAGCAGAGGGTTCAGCCAACCAGCTAACCAAAAAAACCGATTGCACTGACTGTTTCTGGCAGCCCTCACCCCCACCTCCAAGACACAAAGGCTGGTGACTCAGTTACACGCCTATCAATTTTCTTCTCACACCTCATCAAGTGTTGCTTCCGCAGACAGAATTGATGGTTCTGTTCTCTGGCTTCTGTCGTCTTTCATGGACCTTCAGTTCCATTCAACTACATCCTGTCTTCTCAACCGGATCCTGAGTTCACTAGACCAAACCTGTCAACACCAGCTCCTCATCCCTCAGAGCCTCACCTGGGGTCTTGCGCCTTGTGACCACTCCATAAATATTATCGACTTGGCTTTCGCAGATGCTGTCACTGAGGCCCGGAGCAGCTCACTGGCTTTTCCAGTGCTCCGTGACTTGTCAGTGGCTAAGCCAGGACAGGATAGCAGCTTTCTATGTCCAACAGAAAACTCATGATTCAGTCTGAAAGGTTCATTCTGGGGCATATATTTGCTCAGAAAAGAATTATAGAATGTGCACTGTGGTGGTTTTCTTCAACCACATTATGATCCAAAGTAGCACTTTTCAAACATACATACATAATTTTTTTTAACCATACAAAAATATACTCAAATGGAAAAAGAAATCAAAACAAGTTACAAAATATACAAGCTAAAATTTACCTCAAACATCACAAAATCCAGAGAAAATCCCTGCCATACTTTATATTTATCCCTGACATATCTTTACAATACTTTTTCCTACATATTTTATATACATGCCTAGATTTCTTTTTACTGTGGTAAACTATATATAACTCAAACATTGCCATGTTAACCGTTCATTACAATTGAACAGCATTAGCAGTATTCAGTTTCGTATAACCGTCACCACTATCTATTTCTACCACGTTTTCGTCTCCCCAAATAGAAACTCTGCAGGCAGTAAGCAGCTACTCCCCATTCTTATCTCTCCCTGGATGCTACTCCACCTGTTGTCTTACAGATGTGCCATTTCTAGGTAAATGGAGTCACTCAATTTTGTGCCTGGCTTCTTTCACTTAGCACAGTGTTCTCAAGTTTCATCCGTGTTGTAGCCTCTATCCGATAGTTTCTAAGATTGAGGAATAATACAGTACTGCATGTATACACCACGTTTTGTGTATGCACTCATCTGTTGAGTGGATTGTTTCTGCCTTTCAGCTGTGTGAACAAGTGTGCGAGTATCTGTGAGTCCCTGACTGCTGGTCTTTTGGATGTACACCCAGGAGCGGCATAGCTGGGTGATTGGTAATTCTATATTTACCTTTTAGGGGTGCCTGGGTGACTCGGTCAGTTAGGCATCTGACTTTTGATTTTGGCCCCAGTCGTGATCTCATGGTTCGTGAGTTTAAGCCCCACGTCGGGCTCTGCGCTCAGTGTAAAGCCTGCTTAGGATTCTGCCTCTTCTCTCTCTCTCTCTGACCCTTCCCTTCTCTCAAAATAAATAAATATATTTATATTTACCTTGTAGAGGAGGCACTGACGTGTTTCCACGGCAGCTGTGCCATGTTGCCTCCTCACCAGCAGTATGCAAATGTCCCAATTTCTCCACATCCTCACCAACGCTGGTTACTTTCCATCTTTTGTATTCCAGCCATTCTGGTGGGCGAGTCCGCGCTATCTTATTTGCAAGCTGGAGGCATTTTGAAGTTTATTTCTCCTGCCCTGGACATCCTTCCAGAACAAGACTGTGAGCCATTTGAAAACAGGGCAGTGTTTTCCTTCTCTTTCCCAGACTCCAACACGAAGCCTAGGATGGGGCAGACAGACAGACGATATAAGCCCAGAATGAGAAGAACAATTTCTTATTAGGATTTTTCTTAGAAATACCTTGCCTCTCTATTTTTCCTTTATACTTGAAACTTTTATTTTCTAATTTATTATAATTTGTATTACAAAAACATCGTTTTATATGTTAAATGCTCAGAAAATAGAGAAAATATGTGACATTTCCCCAACTCATCAGCCTGAATGATTAGTAATAGTAATAACTCATATTTCACTGGTTCTTTCTCTTCCCTCCTAGTGCAAGTTCTCGAATCCCTAACTGATTATTGTCCCCTCCATCCTCTTATTTCTAGATTGTATGAGAAACCCCAGGGGCATGAGCAACTGGCCTGATGCCCACAACTTAGCTTGGCCTCTCATTTGTGGCTTTTGACTCCTTTCCCTTCCATATCTGGCCATACTCGGTGACATCAGTTGCCTACAAAACTGAGTGAGGGGACCCCTTGGCTCTTCTCTACATGACCACTCAGAGTTCCTTCCCTAAGGATTTGGAGTTCTGGATTCCTCTAGTTGCCAAAATACATTCAATGCAACTAAACCCCTGAGGCTTCATGCAGATATGAGGAAAGCAAATTCCAACTCCTTCTCCAGCCAGACCTTCTTACTGGGTGCCTAGCACACTAGGGAAGCGTATCTTGCCTTCTAACTGTGGCTCCTCTCTCTCGGCCCAAGTCATGTCCAAAGAATGAGTCTTCAGAGGACGTTTACTGCTCCTTTGGTGCCTAAGGCTTCTTCCATGAGAACATTGATCCAATGGGATCTTAACTCGCTCAGCCTACCCCACGTGCTGAAACATCTCCAAATCCCAACAGCTGGACACATCTTATGCCAGACTTTGGCTTCCACCTACAGATACAAAAGAGGCATTCAAAGGTTATAATTTTAACACTTCAATGTTTTTCTTTCCATCCAGTGTTTTTGGCACACTTATTACAAACTTGGAACTACATGGTAGAAGTTTAATATTTGCTCTTTTCTTTTTAAAATCTTAGGTACCAGAGCATTGAATTTTTCATGCCTTTTAGTTATAGAACTATTTCGTCACTGAATATCCCTCTAAACAATAAATAGAAATATCCTTTTCTATTGTAACTATAAACTACTAATAATAGTAACAATATTTATGATTCCCTTCTGATAAAGATGCTTCCCTACCAATTTCTATAAATCCACCTGTTTGTAAAAAATATATTGTTGCATTGTTTTGCATATATGGTCTTTAATATTCACTTGTACTAAAATCTCATTCTGCTTTTACTTTTTTCATTCAACCTTTTGTTTTACAGATTTATTGATGTACACCTAATCCAAATTTTGTCATTTTGTAGTGTAGATTTCCTACATGTTGCTTGTTCTTTCCCCAATGTTGAATACTTGGATTATTCTAACTTCTTGCCACCCCAGGCTATATCATGACAAATGTCTTTTACATGTTCCTGTAAGGATGGGTATAAGACTGTCTTCGTGAGGGGCGCCTGGGTGGCTCAGTCGGTTAAGCGTCCTGACTTCGGCTCAGATCATGATCTCACGGTTCGTGGGGCTCAAGCCCCGCATCGGGCTCTGTGCTGACAGCCAACTTGGAGCCTGGAGGCTGTTTCAGATTCTGTATCTCTCTCTCTCTCTGACCCTCCCCTGCTCATGCTGTCTCTCTCTCTCTTAGAAATAAATAAAACATTAAAAAAAAAAAACTAAGACAAAAAGAATGTCTTTGTGATCTATGTCCAGGAGTGAGTGGAATTATTGGGTCCTGGATCCTCACAGAGGAAACTTCTCTAAGTGCCTACATATAACTTTCTAGTGTTGTTCAAGTCCCCATCTTCCCACATACTTAATGACATTTTGTATTATATGCTTTTCTATTTTTTGCTATTTTGAGGCCTGCAAATCAATGTCTCATTTTAATTTGTATTTACATCTGTCTGATTGTTGTAGGGTTTCAACGCTTTTGCATAGAATTATGTACCTTCTTCTTCTTCTTTGGGATGTCTATTCATAGCTTTGACCATTTATCCTATCTTTGCACTTAACATTTCACCTTGAATCCTTTCTCTTACCATCCTTGAACATTATTTATAATGGGCTTATAAGATTCCATAATACAGCATATCTTGATTAATCATTGTTCTTTTATTAGACCTTTAAGTCATGTCCAATTTTTGCTAACTGTGATAAACACCTTTGCACATACATCTTTGTCCAAGGGTGAGATTATTTCCTTTGGACCATGCCATGGAAAGATAATTACTGATGCAAAGAACATTTCAGTTCACTCAATATGTGGCCAAATTGCTTCCCTGGAAGGTTATGGCATTGACTGTTCCATTAACAGTACCTAAGAGTACCTGTCTCACCATACACTCACAATTATTCTCCAAATCCTCACCAACCTGAGGCATGAAGTCTAGTGCACATTTTGATTTAAACTGTTCACTAGTGACACAGGGGTCTATTTAATGTAGATTCGAGATTTGCATTTCTTCTTTTGTAAATTCTGTTTGTGCTATTTGCCTTGTTTTCCTGGGCTAGTTGTATTTTACCGTTGATTCACAGAGGCCCTTTATATGAATAGTATTTATGTCATTTGCATTCCATATCTATGGCATGTGGTAATAGTTCTCATATTTGAAAAATGGTAGCTTTCTGGGGCTCGCCTTCTGCGCACGGCAAGAATAAGTAAAGTAGCTGCAGGCAGGGGAGGAGCTTCAGATAATGGTATTGCATCCAAGCAGCAGAATCACACAGGCGGTTTGCCATGTCTTCTCTGGAAGGGCTGACCATTGCCTTGCAGCAGGCGCTCCAGAGAATTCTCCTTGCTCCTCATCTCCACTCATTGTCTTACTGCCACCCCACGTTAGCACCTCCTTGACTGGGGAAGCTAGGGGACTCATTGAGGACAGAAGACCCAGGGCCTTTGAAGTATAGCTGGAATAATGAGGTCTCAGTACATTGGATCTTTAGGACAGAAGCTACAGAGGCCAAGATAGTATTTTCTTAATTCTGGTTTTAATGCAATTTACAGATCGTTCCATTTTATGCGGTTTCCAAATCAGATTTGTTCTACCATAAACCTATTTGTAATTCCCAAGCAGTTAATAACACAGCACCTTGTTCTGTGTCATGTCAAATCTTGCTGAAAGCCAGTGCATTTGCCTCCAGAGAACGTTTGGAAACTATGACCAGTGCTCTCGCCTGCAGTTAAGGCTAATTGTAGAGCCATGTGACCGTCATGCTGCAAGGACCACTGGAATCCTACCTGATCGGATTTTACGTCAGGGGTAGATTACCCTTTCTCCTGAGAGAGAAGGGCAGTCATTCAGCCTCTACCTGTTTGCTAGATGGCCACAGAATATACACCTCCTCTAAGTAGTGCTTGACACTGGATTTTTCGTCAAAGCCTCAGCTGGGCAAGTGTCTGTTGAGTCCCAAGCCCTTTTTTCTTGGCTACAAAGTGGAAGACCTTTATACAAGGGCCTCTAGAAACTTTAAAAAGATCAATGTTTACCATTGAACAATAATGAGTTATCTTCCCTACTGAAGGCATTTCCTTATAGGTACCCGAGGTAAGAAATTCACATGGTCTAAAAAGCTAGATGAGATACTTCTCCATTTTTATTTCTGTGAGTCTGATTCACACTCAGTGTGTTCTTTATATGCCATAGCTTCAAGTTGATCCTATTACTACATGTCTTCATAGATGGGGAGAAGGGGGAAGAAAGGGAGACAAACCATAAGACTCTTAAATACAGAAAACAGACTGAGGGGTGCTAGAGGGGAGGTGGGTGGGGAGTGGGATAAATGGGTGATGGGCATTAAGGAGGGCACTTGTGGGGATGAGTACTGAGTATCATATGTAAGAAATGGATCGCTAGGTTCTACTCTTGAAGCCAAGACTGCACTGTATATTAACTAACTTGAACTTAAATAAATTTTTAAAAATTTTTAATTAAGAAATTAAAAATTTTTAAAGAAAAATAAATATTTCACTATCAAAAAATGCTTTTAAATTATAAAGATACACAGTAAAATGCACAGACCTTAAATGTAGTGTGAAGGTATTTGACAAATGCATGTATCTGTGTAACAACTACTTCAGTCAAGATATAGAACCTCCTAGAAGCCTCCTTCCTGCCCTTTCTCATCTCAGCCCCTGATAATTGTAAGCATCCTTCTAATTGTAAGAAGAAGAGATTGGTTTTCTTTGTTCTAGAGCTTCATATAAATAGAATTAATTATATAGTATAAATTCTTTTGTACCTGGTTTCTTCACTTTGTTTAGTAATAGTCCTGTAAAAATACCATAATCTGTTTATCTAGTAAATTCTTGATGGACTTTGGAGTTGTTTTCAGTTTTTGCCTACAGAATCATTTTTGTAATCATGTTTTAATATCAGGACATAAAAACTAATAACAAGAAGACTGATAAGTAGAACTATTTTAAAATTAAGAATTCCTATTGATCAAAAGTCATATTACAAGAAAGAAATGCAAGCTTCAGGTGAGAGAAGATACAATACTGCAAAGAAATATACCAAAAAAAAACCCCTACAACTTATTTCATTTCTACTGAGTAAATATCTAGGAACAGAATTCCTTATGTCCTATGGTAAGTCCCACAGACTTTAAATGATGTTAGTTGTGTAATTTTTATACATCTCCTTTATCATATTGAAGAAATCCCCTCTTTAGTTTTCTGAGTTTCTTTTTTAATTTATAAATAGATGTTAAATTTTGCAAAATGTTGTTCTGTATATGTTGAGCTGATCATGTGACTTTATTCCTTTATTCTAATTAATGTGATTTATCAACTAGGTCATTATGTATTGTACCTCTATATATTGTTAAATAGCATGTGCCAAGATTTTATTAATACATTTTTCATCTGTGTTCAAGAGAAATATTAGTCTGTAATTTCCTTGTAGTCACTTTGTCAGATTTTATGCATGATACTGGGCTTTTAGAATGAGTTTGGAAGTGTTCTCTCTGTCTTCATTTTTCTGCTAAGTTTGTGTAGAATTGATATTGTTTCCTCATTAACGTTGAGTAGAATTCACCAATGAAGCCATCTGGTTCTTCTAGTTTTCATTGTAAGACGGTTTTTAACTGTGAATTTAATTTCTATAATAGATACAAAGATAGGTTACTTTTTTTTTGAGACTGAAAGATAGCATAAGTGGAGGAGGGGTAGAGGAAGGGAGAGAGAGAGAGAGAGAGAGAGGGAGAGAGAGAGAACCCCAAGCAGACTTAATGCTCAGTGTGGAGCCTGATATGGGACTTGATCCCACATCCTACAACTGTGAGATCATGACCTAAGCCAAAATCAAGAGTTGGACACTTAACCAACTGAGCTACCCAGGCCCTAGGTTATCTTCTTGAATGAACTTTGGTGGTCAATGACTTTTGAGGAATGTGTTATTTTATGGAAGTTGCCAAATTTATTGCCACAAAATCATGCATAATATTTCTGTATTATTCCTTTAATGAATGCATTATCAGTAGAATCATCCCACTCTAACTCTTGATATTGGTATAATTTGTAGGCTTTTTCAATGTTTTTTTCCCCACTATTTTGATCAATCTGGCTAGAGATTTACCATTTTTTTTATAATCTTCCTCAGGACCCAGGTTCTGGTTTCATTGATTTTCAATATTGTCTCCATTTTATTAGTTTCTCTTTATATGTTTGTTATTTCATTTTTTCTGCTTGTTCAATTTTAATTTGTTCCTCTTTTAGATTCTAGAGTGGAAGCTTAGGTCATTGATTTGAAACCTTCCTTTCCTTCTAATATTAGTGTTTAGGGCTATACATTTCCCTCTAAACATTGTTTTAGTTTCATTCCCCAATGTTTGATATAGAGTATTTCCATTCCTACTCACTTCAAAATAATTTCTAATTCTCCATATGATTTTTTCTTTGGTGCATAAATTATTAAGAAGTATATTCTGTAGTGTTCAAATATTTAGTGAATTTCCCCAAATCTGTCAGCTACTGATTTCTAATTTATTTCTATTGTGATCAGGTAACATATTTTATATAATTTAGAACTTCATTTTGTCCTATGGACCAGCATATGGCCTAATTTAGTAAATGTCCAAGTGCAATTAAAAAAATATATTTTTCTGCTGCTATGTAGAATGTTCTAAAAATATCAGTTGGGTAAAGTTGGTCAAATGAGTGCTACATGTCTTCATTCCTTACCAATTTTCTGTGTACATGTTCCATCAATTGTTGAAAGATTGGAATGTCCTAAATAGTTCTAGATATGTCTATTTCTATCCTCAGTTCTTTTACTTTATGTATTTTAAATTTTTGTTATTGGGTACATAAGGATTTCTTATTGTTGTTGCAAGATAAGTGACCATGGATTGCTTGCATTTTTGTGCATTTTCTCAACAGAGGAAAAGTGTTACCAATTTAGTGTATCTTTGTTTTTCTTGGTTTTCTCTTTTTCTTTTCTTTTTGTTTTTTAATCCCTTGCTATCTTGTAATGTTTCTAAGCAAATAGCTTGATGGGCCATTCCACATTGCTTTTATTTTGCTTTCATTTTTTAAAAGATAGTTTTGCTGAGTATAGCATATTATGTTGGTAGTTTTCCCCTTTCAGATTAAAGATGTTGCTAAACTACTATTTGTTTGCATTATTTCTGACCCTGCTGTCATTCTTAACTTTGTTTTGTGTACATAATGTTTCTTTTTTTCTTCTCTGACTGGTTTAAAAATTTTAAATCATTAACACTATTTTTAAATAATTTGATTACATTATGCCTTGCTGTAATTTCCTTGAACTCTTTGGACTTCTTTGAAAATTTTGGGCCATTATTTCTTCAAATATCTGTTCTTCCTCAACTCCTTCTCCTTTCTGGACCTGTGTAGTAGGCCACTTAAAGTTGTCCCATAACTCACTGATATTGCTCTTATTTTATTTTCTTTTGTTCTGTGTATTTGATTTCAAATTGTTTCTATTGCTCTGTCTTCAAGTTAACTGATATTTTCTTCTACAGGTAAAATCTGATAGTAATTCTCTCCTTGTGTTTTTTTTCACCTCTGATAATACAGTTTTTATTTATAGAACTTCAATCTGAGTCTTTTGAACATATTTCCCATGTCTCTTAATATGTGCATATTTTCCTTTATCTTCTTAAACATAGACCTTACATTTATATGAGCTTTATAATGTCATCATGCACTAATTTTACCACTGATATCTGCATTACTTTGCTCGGGCTGCCTTAATAAAGTACCACAAAATAAGTGGCTTAAACAATAGAAATTTATTATCTCACATTTCTAGAAGCTAGGAATATAAAATCAAGGTGTCAGCAGTATTGGGATTGGCTCCTTTTTGAGGACTATGAGAGAAAAATCTGTTCCAGGACTCTCTTCTTGCTTGAAGATGGTAATCATCTACCTGTCTCTTCACATCATCTTCCTTTATGTCTCCAAATTTTCCTTTTAATAAGAACACCAGTCATTTTGGGTTAGAGACCACCCTAATAACCCCATCTTACCTAATTATATCTGCAACAATCTTATGTCCAAATAGCTTCACACTCTGAGATACTAAAAGTTAGAACTTGAACATATGAATTTTGGGGAGGACACAATCTAACCTATAACAATCTAATTTCTGGATCTTTTCTATTGATTTATTTTTGTTCTTGTTATGGGTTGAACTTCCTGCTATTTTTAATTCAAAATATTAATTTTTAGATTCAATGCCAGATGTTGTAAAATTAACATTATGATTTGCTGGAGAACTATAAATTTCCTTAAATAATGTGGGGCTTTGTTCAGTGTTACACTTAAGTTACTTTGTTACTTAAGTTACAAATAATTTGATCTTTGTTTATGTTTTATTTTAAACACTTTAAGATTCAGAACAATTTTTATTCTGGTTCTCATTTGCCCCACTACTATGACAATACCCTTCCAAATATTATATTTGATGATCCAGGTATTAGATCTTTCTATTATGGCTGCTGAGAAAGAAACTAGTTTCGGCTCTATGTGATCACTGGGGGCTGGTCCCATCTGATCCTTCCTGCTATCTTTTTCCGGCCTCATGCAGTTTTTTCACACACTTGCACTGGACAGTACCCAGCTAAAGGATCAAAGGGAATCTTCTGTGGATTTCCAGAGATCACTTTCCCTCTTCCTCTCTATAGATAGATAGATAGATAGATAGATAGATAGATAGATAATATATAAATATGTAGATGTTATAGATATCACATCTCCATTACTCTTCCCTATGAGTTCTAGCCATCTAGGACTCTCCAAATTCTGCCTCTTTGCCTCCTCAACTTAGGGACTCTCTTGGGTCCCCACCTGCATTACACCCCATGAAATATTTCAAGGCAGTAAACTGGAATAATTTTGAGTCTCATTTTGTTTCTTGCCCTTCTCTCAGAGAAAACTTTCCTTTGCTGCCCATTGTCCACTACCTAGAAATGTTACTCCCTGTATATATTATTTCCATTTTAATGTATTCTCTAAATGGAAAGATTAATCCGGTCCCTCTCATTCCACTATGGCTGAAGTGAAAGTCTTCAAATTTGATGTTATATTTTCACCCACCAATTATTTATCAAGTGACTATTATGTGCCAGGCACTGCTTTAAATGCAGAGGATGCAAGAGTGGTATCTACTGTTCTCAGCCAGAGCCATTTCAGTAAGGCAGTGAGAGTGAAGGCGCCACTGTAGTGAGTTGGGTGAATGGGAAATAGCACATGGAAGGAGTGGATAGAAGCAGTGATAGAAAAGATGGTGCAGGGCCAAGGCTCAAGTGGAATGTAAAGGCCATGGAAAGCTTTTGTTTTTGCAGCAAGTTCTTCAGAAGAAAGAGAAGTGAATTGTGGAAAGTCTGCTTAGAAGGGTCAGTATATAAGGAGCAATGGCAGCTGGTGAAGAGAGGTGCTTCTAGGGAAGACAGGAATGGTTGGTCTACAAAACATCCGTGCTGGGGGTAGCCACATGGGAAAGAAAGGTACTTCTGAAAAGATCAGGCATGGGGACCCATTATGGATTGAATTGTGTCTCTCTAAAATTCAGAGGTTGAAGTCCTAGCCCCAAGTACCTCCAGATGTGACATTATTTGGAAATAGGTCATTGCAGATGTAATTGCTTAAGATGGGGTCATATTGGACTATGGTGGACCTCTAATCCAATATGTCTAATGCCCATATAAGAAGAAGAAATTTTTACAGAACATGCATGTACAAGGAGAATGCCACATGAAGATTAAGGCAGAGATCAAGGTGAGGTTGTAGACACTGTCAAACCCCAGGGAATTAGGAGAGAAGCCTGGAACAGATTATTCACTAGCACCTTCGGAAGGAACCCAGTCTTGATCTTGGACTTCTGGCCTCCAGCACTGTGAGGCAATACATTTCTGTTGTTCCAGCAATCCAGTTTGTACTACTTTGTTACAGAAGCCTGAGCAGACTAACAGGGTACCAGCCATGGTAAGTCTATATGTGAGAGGCAAGAAATCAAGGCTGTTCTGACGTGGTAGTTATTTCTTGTACTAAGATGTTGGCCCCCACATCATCTTTGGGGAGTCCATGGTGAGGTGGTGTGGGGTGTTTAGAGATGAGTGGAGAAGACTTGAAATAGCCACTCTGAATGATGGAAGGCAGCAGTCTAAAAGGAAATATGAGGTGGCAGAAGTGTATTCAGACCCCAGTTGGGTTTGGATCTCAGTAATTTCCAGTTTTTAAAAAAAAATAGCTCTTCCAGTGGCCTGGCTTAGCCCAGTGTGATTATTTGGGGAATATATTTTCCACCGCTGAAGTCTAAGCTAACTATCTTTTCCTGCCGTGACTGCCTTTTCCTAGGCCCTGAATCCTTAGCAAAGGTACAAAGTAATAAAACTATTTTATTCATAGGAAAGGTCATTAAAATTACTGAGCAAGCTGTTTGCCCATGTGACTTTCACGTTCTTCCTGCACCAAGAACTAATCCCCGGGGTTTAGCTGATAAAAACCCATGACTAAAAAATGTTTTTGTCTTTCATCACCACCTCTCTAGGAGATTTGATGGCTCTGAGCTGTACTCTGGAGCTGAAATGTCTCCTCAAGGCATATTTCTTCACCCTTAAGTTCAAGATGTCTTCAGAGGCTTGTATTCTCTTCCCCATGAATATGAATCAGGCCTCAGCAGGGTCTGTAACGAAACATTCCTAAGGAAATGCAGTAACATGGCTGATGGAGGAAACATTTCCATGGAAAACCTTGCAAGTGTACATTTTTCCTCCGTGAAGCATCAGTTTCTTAAGGTAAAATATGGCTATGTGTGTGAATCATGTGAAACTCGTGTGAAATACAACAGAGAAGATGAGACTTTGATTTTTATGAAATGTGTATTATTCCCACTGCTTCCGAAACCAGTTTTATTAGATTCTATCCTCTGAGTCAGCAGCTAAGTTCAGAGCCTGCCAGAGAAGGTGATGAATTTCTCAGACATACTGCAGGGGCAGAACTCTAATGTCTGGGCAATATTCATTAGGAACGTGGAGAAGAGTAGAGCCGGAGCACCTCCAGGAAGAGAAAGCGCTTGAGGAATGGTCAGAGCAAGGGCATGAACAGCAGTGGGCTCACAGTCTGTGCTGGCCTCAGAAAGTTCCTTTCAATGCTTATGACAACAGCCTCACCTCCCCACACTGAAGAAGTCAACAGCTCAGACCTTGACGGTGAAGCCTGGCTGCCTAAATGCCCATGGCTCAGTAGGATACCATCCAATTTAGAAGGCACTTAGTGGTAGGTTTGGAGTCTAACTTACCTCAACTCCAGTGGAAGCAGGTCCAAGTTCGGAGCAGAAGTTACTCCCACCTGGCAAATGTAAAATGTTTTCTTTTAGGGGGAGAAAAGGAAATGGTATTCTTGATCCTCACTCTTTAGCAGTGACCCTGTGTGCTCATACATATACCTCAAACTCGGAGCATTCATCTTATTCAACTATGTTCTCTCTAAACTCTAGTTGGACCATAGCAACTAGACCTCAAAGGGACACATGAAAGCATGGAATAATAAAGCTGCCGCATAACTTAGAGATGATCTAGCCAGTTCCCTCCACCCCATTCACTCTCTCATAGACACAACCACCAACAATATCATCATCATTATTTTACAGAAAAGAAAATACAAACTGAAATCCGGGGCTTAAATAACTTGACCACATGGTTTACTAGTGGTAAAACAGGTATTAAGCCTTAATACTTGATTCTATATTCAGAGATCTTTCTCTTGCACCCCTCAAAAGGGCCCAGAGCCTAGAAAAAACCCATTAGAAAGAAGGGTCAACTAGAATAGACTTAGTAGACACTGAGGACACAAAAACAGCGCTACCTCCGTATTAAGAGGCATGAGAGCATGCATAACAGTCTCTTCTAATCTAGTCAATTTCTATTGAAAGGAATTTAATATGATGGATTTCATTTTAACTTTTTCTTTTTTAAAAAAATGTTTTTAATGTTTATTTATTTTTGAGAGAGAGACAGAACCTGAGTGGGGCTGGGGCAGAGAGAGAGAGAGAGAGAGAGAAACACAGAATCTGAAACAGACTCCAGGGTCTGAGCTGTCAGCACAGAGCCCAAGGTGGGGCTTCAACTCACAAACTGTGAGATCATGATCTGAGCCAAAGTCAAACACTTAATTGATGGAGCTACCCAGGTGCCCCATGATAGATTTCATTTTATTTGTACTTTATAATTTATTTCAAAACCATCTCCTCCACTAAATTTCACTTCATTCTTAGCAAAAAAACAAAACAAAACAAAAACAAACAAACAAAAAAAATTTTGTGAGAAAGAGAAAGAAAAGTTTGGTATGATTATCTCCACATAAGGATGAGAAAAATGAATGTCAGAGCAAAGTGATAGATCCAGGTTCACGAGGCTAATAATAATCATTAGCACCAAGACTGGAACTGAGCATTTTATCGACATTTAGCCCAGGATTGGCCCACCATTCAGCAGACAATTGTTAAATTCCCACTGTATAGCAGCACCTGTACCAGACCCAAAGGCATTTGATATCTAACTAGACGGTACCTGATTTTGAGGACTTGGAAGCCAGGTGGGGAATTAGATAAGCAAACTAGTAAATTATGTTCAGTGAAAAAATTATTTTTAAAAATATTTTTAAATTTACTTTGAGAGACAGAGAGCAAGTGTGAGTGGGGGAGGGGAAGAGAGAGAGGGAGGGAGAGAGAATCCCAAGCAGGCTCTGCACTGACAGCACAGAGTCCAATTTGGGGCTCAGTCCCACAAACCGTGAGATCATGCGCTGAGCCAAAATTAAGAGTCAGACACTTAACAGACTGAGCCACCCAGGCACCCCAGTGAAAAGAAATTATTCACTTGCGTCCACCAAAGAAGTCATTTAACTATTGCCTCACCTGCAATAATAACTCCTTTGCAGGGTTATGGAGAACAGATGCAATGTTATTTTAAAATTTCATTTTGCTGTGCACAACATTACAAAACAGCTCAGAGAGCAGGCACAAGGTGCTAACATTTGAGGGCGGAGAGGGAGAGTCTGGACAAAACAGAAATTTGTTTCACTGCTTCCCACGGGTTCCTACAATGCCTCTAAGCCCCTGTAATTTTCAGGGGTAGGGACCAAAGCCCGCGGGGTGCTTCCACACGGATAATAGATCTTGCAGAGATCTATTCTAATTTGGAATTTGCTCACATGCTGAATGAATAAGAATAAATTGCTTACTTTCTCTGATTCTGGGCCCCTGAAGGGTAGAAAAGCATAATTATCCCAATAAATAACATGGCATTATAAGTCAATAATGGGATGGCACCTTCCTGGCAGCCAGACTGTAATCGTGTGAATTCAGACCTTGAGTTTGCCAAGGTGCTTGTTACTGCAGGGTTACTATAGACTTATTATATTCTTTTGGTCTTCAAAATGCCTGTCTCTGCAGCTGAGTTCGTTAGGTAAACAGCTGGGGTAATTGATAGTGTGAATACCATTTCATTTCCTGCTGCTCTAGAAGAATTTGCTCTGAGGGGGAAGAAAATGACCAGTTCTGCCACTGTGAGTTCTGGCCAGTTTCCTTGAGGAGCACGCATTAGCCTGAATGTCTGCAAGGTGTGTTTTTTTTTTCCCTTGAAGAGCGAAGAACATAGGAGGGGCCTCTTAGTTCCTCCTTCTCTCTCATGGCAGGGCTGGAGATCAAGGTCAGATCTCATAGGGCTATGAAGAACTTTACAGAGATCTCCCCAGTCCTCACTGGAAAGCCGTGGGAATGCAACGTGCGAAGAAAAATGTCATGGCTTTGTGCATCTTAAAACATATTCAGGGGCGCCTGGGTGGCTTAGTCGGTTAAGCGTCCGACTTTCGCTCAGGTCATGATCTCGCGGTTCGTGGGTTCGAGCCCCGCGTCGGGCTCTGTGCTGACTGCCAGCTCGGAGCCTGGAGCCTGTTTCAGTCTGTGANCCCTCCCGATGTTTGACCCCTCTTTTTGCCTCTCCTGCGCTCAGGCAGGGCTCATGGGCTTCCTGGCGCCGGAAGGCGCCCTGCCCGCCGCTCTGTTATACTTCTCAGTGACTGGGTGTGTGCGCTTGAAGTTGAAACAAGATACATTTTGTGTCTGGGGCGCCTGGGTGGCTTAGTCGGTTAAGCGCCTGACTTTTGCTCAGCTCATGAGCTCGCGGTTCGTGGGTTCGAGCCCCGTGTCGGGCTCTGTGCTGACTGCCAGCTCGGAGCCTGGAGCCTGTTTCAGTCTGTGACTCCCTCTCTCTCTGACCCTCCCCTGCTCATGCTGTCTCTCTCTCTCTCTCTCTCTCTCTCTCGTAGAAATAAATAAAACATTTAAAAAAAAAGATACATTTAAAAAAAAAACATATTCAATTTGGGGATGATGCTCTTTTGAGAAAAAGAAGGGATATGAGATTCTACCGAATGGAAAGAAATACTTTTTCCCCAAGTTAATTCATCAGTTTAAAGCAGTTCCAATAAGAAACTCAGAAGGATTTGTTTAGATTGACAAAATTGTTCTATAGTGTATCCAAAGGAAAAAAAGAAAAGAAAAGATAAAATAGTGGTCAAATTTTACGTAATCAAAACAATAAGATGTGATTTATGCTTGCAGAAAAAAAAAATATACTACCAAGTATCAGTCATTCAACAGTGTGTTTCTGGGACTAAAACAGACCCACTTGTCACTGGAAATGAACGACCCAAGTGAAAAGAAACACAAATTCATGTGAAAAACGCAATGCAATATACATTGTTTTATATCAGAAATGGCTATCAACAACTTTCGCCTTCTTAGGTGAAGAGTTTAGGAGCAACAGCAAACGGCTGGTATAAGTACTATCAGTGGGTAGCAAAATATCTATTATTAACTGAATAGCACAGAATGTCTGGAAAGGAACTTCCAATTTTGTCCTCTGTTCCCCGCCCCCTTTACTGCAATGAAAGAGGCATTTTTTAATAATGATACTAAAGGGGCAAGTTACACAAGTGGAAAGAGTGCTTGGTCTACAAAAAAAAAGTTAAAAAAAGGAAACATTTGAATTTCCATTAAAAAATAATTTAAGTGTACATATTAAACTAGGAAAAGTATTTAGAATACATACTATAAAGACTTAATGTCCCTGGTATACAAAGAGTCTAGCAAATAAAAGGAAAAGATAAAAATGCTCCAATTTCTTCAATGGACAAACAACCTGAAGAGGAAGTACAGACACACACAAATACACCAGCCCCGATATTCATATACACAAGCATGTTAATGTCACTGTTATATAAAGGCAAACAGTAATGACATTTTTGCTCATGGAATTGGCAAGCTTAATATATACTCTTAATAATCACTGTTGAGGACCTGGCAAAATGAACATCTGATAGAAACATAAGTTGATACATTTATGGATAGCAGGATGTTGGGAATTGGGGAGTATATTCATGGCTTTGAACCCAGCAAGTACTCTGCTTGGCATTTATCCTATGGAAATTATTATAGATATTCACAAAAATTGACAGCTAAGCATTTTACACACTGTATTTATAATTTAGAAACAATAAAAAGGTCTATAATAGGGGACAGGGTATGTAGCACAAACATACAGTGAAAAATTATGCATCTATTGAAAAGCACAGGATAGAAGTATATTTAATGATATGGAAAATACTCTTCCATAAATTACTTGGAAAAAAGGTTTACTTGCCTACACAATAAGAATGATTGTCCCTTGGTGGTAAGATTGCTGTGATTTTTTTTTCTTCCTCCTTTTTATGCTTTCGTGCCCTTTCTAAAGTTTCAACAACGAACATTTGATGATTTCTAAACTAGGAGACCATGATATTCTTATTCCCCTTCTAGAATCCTAATGGAAAAACCCAAAGTCTATTATACTATGAACCTCAAGTGGCCATCTATTTATTTCATTATGGAGGTGGTAGTGATCTGTCTGCCTATAGCGATTCCCTATTCTTCCTGTAATTAAAAATTAAATAAATAAATAAATAAATAAATAAATAAAAACACTTCTGCCACATTGGTGTTCAGTCCCAGGACTTAAGAGTCTTTCAGGTAGAGACTATTCCAATCACAGCTGCCAGGGTGGACCTCGGCCTATGACCTTCTCCCAGCCAGGTGGCTGGATCATGCGTGAGCAGGTGGCATAGGTCAGTCCATCAGATCCTATCAAGCTGGTCCCAGATTTTCTGCCTGCGTGACCAGAAAGAAGGTACTCTCTTTTCTGTCCCATTGGACTTTGGATCCCTGAACTGTCTCCAGCAGCCATTGAAAAAAAAAATCTTGCCAAAAAGAGGAAGATCCGGAACAGAGGGAGGGATGGAAACTCAGTCCTCAGGATATCACCTAGGTCTTGGATCAAATTATGCCTGAAACTTGCTGGCCCCTCCCAGCCAAAAAATTTTTTTTAAAAAGTTAAGGGAGGAAAAAAAAACCCACCAGTATTTCTAACCACTTTGGGCTGGTTTTGAGTTGGTTTCTATTACTTTCAAATGAAAGAGACCTGGTCAGGGGTGCCTGGGTAGATCAGTCAGTTAAGCGCCTGACTTCAGCTTGGGTCATGATCTCACAGTTCGTGAGTTCAAGCCCTGCATCGGGTTCTGTGCTGACAGCTCAGAGCCTGTAGCCTGCTTTGGATCCTCTCTCTCTCTCTCTCTCTCTCTCTCTCTCTCTCTCTCTCTCTCTGCCACTCTCCTGCTTGCACTTTCTCTCTCTCTGTCTCTCTTTCTCTCTCTCAAAAACAAAAAACATTAAAAAAAGAAACTAAAAGAAAAAAAGAAAGAGATCGTGTCAGCACAGAAGTCAAAGAGCTTATAAAATATCACTCAAAAATGCACCAGGAAAACTTTCAAGGACTGGGATAAGGTGTCCAAAGTCCAAAAGAATAGCTCACCTTTTCCTCTTCTCAGCTGAAGCATCCAACCAACGTAGCTAAAGGGACTCAATAGCCTTCCCAGATGAACTCTCTCCACTTAACTAGTTCTCATATAAATAAGGAGCACTCACCAAAAATTACCAGAGACCTCCTAATCTCCCTACACCACTTCTTGGGAAGCACATACTTCATTCGGATAAACCCTGTAAGAGATGGGGCCAGTGGATCTACTGAAAATGGGTAACTTGCGATGTCTCTTGCTAATCATGACTGTAACCTAGACCAGTGCCTTCTGAACTTCAATGCTTTACTAGTTAGGAGTTCTTCCAAGGAAGCAAAGCCACTCTGAGTAATATAGAGTAAGGGGTTTATTATACATACTGCACCTATTGTAATTATGGAATGAGCCAGGAAATAAGATCAGGAAAGGGGAACTGGAGAATCAGAAAGGTCATCAAGGAAACTTCCTGCATGAACAAGTTGGAACTTTCAGGGAAGTGTAGGAAGCCAGTGGGAAGGAGAAGAGATGCAGAGGTCTGTGGAAGGCGTTGCTGCCCTGTCTGGAGTTCCTTTGATTAGCAGGGCTGACAGTCAGAGAGAAGACCTGGGTGTGCAGGTAGAGGGGAGAAAGCAGGGAAGAGCTGGAACCCAGCCACCTGAGCTTGCAGAGAGTCCAGCTAGGGGGACTCCAGAGCAGGGCGGATGCTACTTCAAGTCCATCCTGCTCATCTCTCGCAAAAGTTTTCTTTTGGCCAACCCTAATTTGGGGCAGTCTTATCCAAACTGATACCGTTATAAAACCACCACAGTGGGTGCCTGCGTGGCTCAGTTGGTTAAGCCTCTGACTCTTGGTTTCAGCTGTGGTCATGATCTCATAGTTTTGTGAGTCCGAGTCTCCATCCACGCTGACAGTGTGGAGCCTGCTTGGGATTCTCTGTCTCCCTCTTTCTCTGTCCCTCCTCCACTCACGCTGTCTGTCTCTCTCGAGATAAGCAAATAAACTTAAAAAGACAAAGAACAAAAAAGCAAAAACCCACCACAGATGTGTATACAGTCCACGTGGAGAATGTGTGAAAATGTGGATTCTGACACAGATGCACCCGTGCTCCTGGCCCAGATGCACTTCGTGTAGCAGGTCTTGGTCCCTTTGATGAAAATTAAAGAAAAAAAAAAAAAGGGCAATAATGAGGGGCAGAATGAGGGAGGTTGCTCTTACCAGCTTCACTTTATTTTCTTTTTAAAATAATAAATAGCACCTAAGCAGTCCTCAAGAGAAAGTAGAAAATTGGCTCACTTGTGATCATCAAAGGACAATTTTTTTTAACTTTCTTAATCTCTTGCTTGGTAATATATTAAAGGGGACTAAGGAGAGCCATGCTGTCTGAGACTGGATATTCGGGCTTCCCTTTGATCCAAATGGCCCTTCAGCACCTGGCATCACACCAGTTCCCAGTAGGGTGCTGGTCTCCGTCCTTCCTCCTCGGATCAAGAGCAAAAAGGCCAAATTCGGAAACCTCCTGTTAGTGCCGAAAGGAGATATTTTTTGTGCATTTCATCAACTTGCTTCTTTGTGAGAAGCTGCCCCAGATTTTGATTTGTGGAACCCATGACCAGGTAACAAATTAGGGCACAAAGATCACATTATATAAGAGATGAGTTATGAGAGCAATAAGCACGTGTAAATAGCATTTACATATTTAATGATCATTTTATTCTATGGCAATCTTGCATTAAATATTCAGGAATTATGTTCTCTTTGCTCATGCAAAAGCCTTTTGTCAAGTGCATTATTATTATTCTGGGAAAAGAAACTCTCTTATGCCATTATGTGACACGTGATGGCATTTAAGCTCTCATTTCTATGTCAGTCACCTGGAAGTCCTCACCTCAGCCTGTCTTACAGGGTCACCTTTCCTTCTAATAGTGAGATGAGGTGGCTGGAGCCTCGCTCCCCCACGAGGAAGGACCCTCATTCCCAATTGCTCCATCCCTACCTCACACAGGCCAAGGTGATTCAAGGGCTTTTGCCAATTCTTCTTCCTCTTTTTTTTTTTCTTCTGTGCTTTATTTCAGTTTCCCCTGAAGTTTTCGTTCTCTGACTATTCATTTCACTTCTCTTTCACCCCTGTCATCAACCCAAACACAGAATGCTAACCTGTTTCAGTTTTATTGTACTTTTCTCTCAAAACACCATTTGCAAAAGCCACTTGCATTTAGAGAGACTTTTTATTGACAAATTTGGTGGTAGAGTGAGTGAGGGTGACGCTATAAATGACAGTAAAGCACAGTGTGACAGGCAACTTTAAACACAACTTTGGATACTCCCCAAGCCCCAAAGGCACTGATTCCCTTACATGTCCATTCTCCAGCAGGGCACCCCATGCATCCTGGTGATGTCCTGTCACTTACTGCTTACAGCTTCTCCCACTTTACAAGGCCCGGTGAGGTGGCTTTCTCTGGTTTGCCCTGACTATCCGTGTTGTGACTGGGTGCTCACTCCCTCCAGCTGAAAGGACTCATCAGGTATCTCACTACAGACGAACAAATTTCTTCACCCCATAGAAAGGAATCCTGCCACCAGCCGGTATGCCAGCAATGGTTGGTTTTTGCAGGTGGGGGCGGGTGTGCTGGTGGCTCTGCTACATTTTCCTCTCGGAAAAATCTTTGCAGCCCCCATCAGGGTACTTACCCCTCAAATTCTCAACTTGAAGTGATGTGTAAGGATGGCAGAAAGAAACACATTATTTATTTGGGGAACTCGAATAATTGTTTACACCGACCCCCAAGAGAAAATGGTTTCTATACTACAATGTAGGCGCATCCACCATATTTTGTAGACCAGACCATAAGTCCTGGTTGTATTTCACCCTAACCAACATTCGTGGGCTCAGAGGCAGAAGTCTCCTGCACTGAGGCTTTGAAGTTCTGTGCCCAAGACATTGATTCCAATATAGAGGCTCCTTGCTTTTCTGTGTCATACACATGCCATTGCTGTAGCAGATTGTTGGTATGTTCCTGCCATGTTTCAATATTATCCTTTCCAATTTCTGTCACTCTGAAGATAATCCCCAGACAGAGGTTGCATACAGCCTGCATCAATGGGCTAGTCCAGTGGGATCCTTCTCCGGATCAGTCTGAAGCCTCCTACTATCAAAAAATAATATTTTTTTCATAAGACATTCTGTGACTATAGATGTTGGGTTATATTGTGTTATCTGAGCAACTTTCTGGATAGCTTCCTTCCTTAGACTTTAATTAGGCATCCTGTATTCTCAAACACAGCATTCTTTGCAAAGCTGAAAGACTAGTTTTGGGGGAGTCTCCAAGTATCCATCTCAGGGTTGGGACTAGGGTAAAGCAAGTGAGGGTACTTGCTTCAGACATAAAACCGGAGGGGACACCAAATGCCTCAGTGATCAAGATCAGTAGAAGTTTTGATACATACTATTTAGTGCAATACACTAAACAATCAAAATGAAACCTAAAACCCATGATGCACATGATACCAAAGTTTTAAATAAAGACAGGATTAGTACTACTGATTTTTCCTTTGCCTCAGGCTCTAGTATGTTTAGGGACACAACTATGATTGATTCTGTGTTTATTTAAAATGTTGGGGGGTGTCTGGGGCACTCAGTCAGTTGAAGTCTGACTCTTTGTTTTGGCTCAATTCATGATCCCAAGGTTGTGGGATTGAGCCCTGCATTAGGCTCCACTCTGAGCATGGAGCCTGCTTGGGATTCTGTCTCTCTCCCTGTCTCTTTCCCCTGCTGGCATTCTCTCTCTCTCTCTCTCTCTCTCTAATAAAAAAATAAAATTAAATAAATAAGTAAACAATAAAACGTTGGTATTTTGTTGATCATAGACTTTTGTTTCCATTTTGATTTTTTTAATGCTGCATTAAAATAGTATTTATCTTGATTACAGAGTTTTTGGTGTCCTAGGTGTGTGATACGCTCACCTCACCCCAATGAAGGTTCTGGCCTATCTTCTTTTTGGACAAAATTCAGGACATAGCCCAGCCCAGGCTCTAACCAATTAAACTGCAGAGCATTATGCTGGAATACTCTTTCCTTAAGATTTGAGATCAATAGCAGGGTTTGGCAGTGAGGCAAAAGTGAAAACTTAATTTTGAACATTGGACATCTTGGTTCTCACTAGAGGACCACTCACTTTTCAAGGTCTCCCACCTGCTGACTTTGTGTGTTCTTTTTCTTCTCATCTCCTGGATGCTTCTGTAGCTGTCTTTACATAACTACAATGGCAAATGAAGGAAACTACCTAATCAAAACATGTTATTTCAGTAAGAGGAATTTAACAACCAGTGTTTAAGTTAGCATTTCTTCTTTTCTCACTAGGGCACATTGATTTAGCTAAAATTTGTGTCTGCCCATTAGTGGCAGGCACAGGTAATACAAAGATCAATGAAATTCACACCTGGCCTTGAGGAGCTGATTCTCTCTCCCAGTGGTCCTCATCAGGCCTTACCAAGGTCTCTACCCAGACCCAAACAACCTGAATCACTGGGGGTGGCTCCCGGGTATCTGTACTATGTTAAAGTCCCCAGTGGATTCTGAAGCACAGGGTGGACTGAAAACAGCCCTTTTAGCTGAAGAACAAACACAAATAATTGCCAAAGAATAAAGTGTGTTATAACAAAGGCAAAGTGGAATGGGAGCGAAGTGGAAGGAACATTAGTTCTGTCTGGAGGGATTGGGAAAGTTCTCATAGAGGATGTGACTCGAGGGAGACCTTGAAAGATGAAAAGAAATTGCTCAGCTACTATGTTAGACTATGAACACTGGAGAAGTGTCTGTTTAGTTCTGGTACAGCCAAGAAATTGCGCCAATACCAATAAGAAATGACCCACAGCTTGCTCAGCAAGACATCAGTCCTACAGAATACCTGTGTGTGTGGAGCGGGGGGGGGGGGGGGGG